>NW_018396420.1:63020-205821 GCF_000003195.3 Sorghum bicolor | reverse complement strand
TCTGTTTAGAGACAGAGTTAGTTTTGGTGCAAGATAGGTACACAGTTTGCGCCTAATGCATCATAGGCTAAGAAACCATTTTGGATGCACCCGATGATACTCCTGGGTAAAGGGGCTCAAGTGGAAGCTCAGTTTGCTTTTCTTTAGAGATAGTGCTAATCTTGATGCAAGAAAGGTGCATGAATTGCATGGAACGTACCATATGCTTCGAAATATATTTGGAAGCACCCAATAGAACTCCTAGATGACGTGTGTCATATAGAATCTCACTTCAGTCTCTTTGGAGATAGTGTTAGTTTCGGTGCAAGATAGGTACACGGTTTGTGCCTAATGCACCATAGGCTAAGAAACTATTTTGGACGCAAACGATGGTACTCCTTGGTGAAGAGGTTCAAGTGGAATCTTGGTTCTGTCTGTTTGGATATAGTTCTAATCTTGATGCAAGATAGGCGCACGGTTTGCATGGAACATACCATATGCTCAGAAATCAATTTGGACAAACCCGATGGAACTGTAGATGCACCCGATGGAAATACTAGAGGAAGTGTATCATATGGAATCTCCCTTTGGTCCAGTTGGAGATAGTACTAGTTTCGGTGCTAGATAGTTGCATGGTTTGTGCCAAGTGCACCATAGGCTCAGAAATCATTGTGGAAGTTTCCGATGGTACTCCTAGGTGAAGAGGCTCAAGTGAAAGCTCGGTTCGGTCTGTTTGGAGATAGTGCTAATCTTGATGCAAGATAGGTGTACTGTTTGCATGGAACGTACCATATTCTCAGAAATCAATTTGGACGCACCCTATAGAACTCCTAGATCATGTGTGTCATATGGAGTCTCGCTTCAATCTGTTTGGAGACAGTGTTAGCTTAGGTGCAAGATTGGTGTATGGTTGGCGCATAACGCACCATAGCCTCAGAAACCATTATGGAAGCACCTGATGATAATCCTAGGTGAAGAGGCTCAAGTGGAAGGTCGGTTCGATCTGTTTGGAGATAGTGCTAATCTTGATGCAAGATAGGTGCACGGTTTGCAAGGAACATACCATATGCTAAGAAATCCATTTGGACGCACCCCAATAGAACTCCTAGATGACATGTGTCATATGGAATCTCGCTTCGGTGTGTTTGGAGACAGAGTTAGTTTTAGTGTAAGAAAGGTACATAGTTTGTGCCTAATGCATCATAGGCTAAGAAACCATTTTGGATGCACCCGAAGATACTCCTAGGTAAAGGGGCTCATGTGGAAGTTCAGTTTGCTTTTGTTTGGATATAGTGCTATTCTTGATGCAAGATAGGTGGATGAATTGCATGGAACGTACCATATGCTTCGAAATATATTTGGACGCACCCAATAGAACTCCTAGATGACGTGTGTCATATAGAATCTCACTTCGGTCTCTTTGGAGATAGTGTTAGTTTCGGTGCAAGATAGGTACACGGTTTGTGCCTAATGCACCATAGGCTAAGAAACTATTTTGGATGCACCCAATGATACTCCTGGGTAAAGGCGCTCAAGTGGAAGCTCAGTTTGCTTTTGTTTGGAGATAGTGCAAATCTTGATGCAAGATAGGTGCACGAATTGCATGGAACATACTATATGCTTAGAAATATATTTGGAAGCACCGAATAGAACTCCTAGATGACGTGTGTCATATAGAATCTCACTTTGGTCGATAGTGTTAGTTTCGGTGCAAGATAGGTACATGGTTTGTGCCTAATGCACCATAGGCTAAGAAACTATTTTGGACGCACACGATGGTACTCCTTGGTGAAGAGGCTCAAGTGGAATCAAGGTTCTATCTGTTTGGAGATTGTTCTAATCTTGATGCAAGATAGGTGCACGGTTTGCATGGAACATACCATATGCTCAGAAATCAATTTGGACAAACCCGATGGAACTGTAGATGCACCCGATGGAACTACTAGATGAAGTGTATCATATGGAATCTCACTTCGGTCTAGTTGGAGATAGTATTAGTTTCGGTGCAAGATAGTTGCATGGTTTGAGCCGAGTGCACCATAGGCTCAAAAATCATTATGGAAGCACCCAATGATAATCCTAGGTGAAGAGGCTCAAGTGGAAGGTCGGTTCGATCTGTTTGGAGATAGTCTTGATGCAAGATAGGTGCACGGTTTGCATGGAACATAACATATGCTAAGAAATCCATTTGGACGCACCCCAATAGAACTTCTAGATGACATGTGTCATATGGAATCTCGCTTCGGTCTGTTTGGAGACAGAGTTAGTTTTGCTGCAAGATAGGTACACAGTTTGCGCCTAATGCATCATAGGCTAAGAAACCATTTTGGATGCACCCGAGATACTCCTGGGTAAAGGGGCTCAAGTGAAAGCTCAGTTTGCTTTTGTTTGGAGACAGTGCTAATCTTGATGCAAGATATGTGCACAAATTGCATCGAACGTACTATATGCATATAAATATATTTGGAAGCACCCAATAGAACTCCTAGATGACGTGTGTCATATAGAATCTCACTTCGGTCTCTTTGTAGATAGTGTTAGCTTTGGTGCAAGATAGGTACACGGTTTGTGCCTAATGCACCATAGGCTAAGAAACTATTTTGGACGCACAAGATGGTACTCCTTGGTGAAGAGGCTCAAGTGGAATCTTGGTTCTGTCTGTCTGGAGTTTGTTCTAATCTTGATGCAAGATAGGTGCATAGTTTGCATGGAACATACCATATGCTCGTTAATCAATTTGGACAAACCCGATGGAACTCCTAGATGATGTGCGTCATATGGAATTTTGCTTTGGTCCATTTGGAAATAGTGTTAGTTTTGGTGCAAGATAGGTGCACGGTTTGCACCTAATGCACCATAGTTTAAGAAACCATTTTGGACGCACCCGGTGGTACTCCTTGGTGAAGAGGCTCAAGTGGGTTTGGTCTGTTTGGAGATAGTTCTCATCTTGATGTATGATAGGTGCACGATTTGCATGGAACGTACCATATGCTTAGAAATCAATGTGGACAGACCCGATGGAACTGCTAGAGGCCCCCGATGGAACTACTAGCTGAAGTTTGTCATATGGAATCTCGCTTCGGTCCTGTTGAAGATAGTATATTCACAAAAATCAATTTGGACGCACCCGATAGAACTCCTAGATGATGTGTGTCATATTGTATCTCGCTTTGGTCCGTTTGGAGATAGTGTTAGTTTATGTGCAAGATTTGTGCACGATTTGCACATGATGCATCATAGGCTTAGAAACTATTGTGGAAGCACCCAATGATACTCCTAGGTGAAGAGGCTCAAGTGGAAGCTTGGTTCGATCTGTTTGGAGATAGTACTAATCTTGAAGCAAGATAGGTGCACGGTTTGTAAGGAACAAACCATATGCTCAAAAATCTATTTGGACACACCCAATAGAACTCCTAGATGACATGTGCCATACAGAATCTCGCTTCAGTCTATTTGGACACATAGTTAGTTTTGGTGCAAGATAGGTACACGGTTTGTGCCTAATGCATCTTAGGCTAAGAAACTATTTTGGATGCACCCGATGATACTCCTAGGTAAAGGTGCTCCAGTGGAAGCTCAGTTGTTTGTTTGGATATAGTGCTAATCTTGATGCAAGATAGGTGCACGAATTGCATGGAACGTACCATATGCTTAGAAATCTATTTGGAAGCACCCAGTGGAACTCCTAGATGATGTGTGTCATATAGAATCTCACTTTGGTCTCTTTGGAGATAGAGTTAGCTTTGATGCAAGATAGGTACATAGTTTGTGCCTATTGCACCATAGGCTAAGAAACATTTTGGACGCACATGATGGTACTCTTAGGTAAAGGGGCCCAAGTGGAAGCTCGGTTTGGAGATAGTGCTAATCTCGATGCAAGATATGTGCACGGTTTGATGGAACATACCATATGCTCGGAAACCAATTTCAATGCACCCGATACTACTCCTAGATAATATGTGTCATATAGAATCTCGCTTTGTTCTGTTTGGAGACAATGTTAGTTTTGATGCAAGATAGGTGCATGGTTTGCACCTAATGCACCATAGGCTCAGAAACTATTGTGGAAGCACCCGATGATACTCCTAGGTGAAGAGGCTGAAGTGGAAGCTTGGTTTGGTCTCTTTTGAGATAGTGCTAATCTTGATGTAAGATAGGTATACGGTTTGCATGGAACATACCATATGCTTAGAAATCAATTTGGACACACTAGATAGAACTCCTAGATGATGTCTGTCATATGGAATCTTGCTTCGGTCCATTTGGAGATAGTGTTAGTTTCGGTGCAAGATAGGTGCACGGTTGGCACCTAATGGACCATAAGAAACCATTTTGGAGGCACCTGGTGGTACTCCTTGGTGAAGAGGCTCAAGTGAAAGCTTGGTTCAGTCTGTTTAGAGATAGTTCTAATCTTGGTGCAAGATAGGCACACGGTTTGCATGGAACGTACCATATGCTCAGAAATCAATTTGGACACACCCGATGGACTGCTAGATGCACCTGATGGAACTCATAGATGAAGTGTGTCATATGCAATCTTAGTTCAGTCTAGTTGGGCGTCATATTAGTTTCGGTGCAAGATAGGTGTGTTGTTTGTGCCCAGTGCACCGTAGGCTCAGAAACTATTGTAGAAGTTCCCGATGGTACTTCTAGGTGAAGAGGCTCAAGTGAAAGCTTGGTTTTGTCTATTTGGAGATAGTGCTAATCTTGAAGCAAGATAGGTGTATGGTTTGCAAGGAACGTACCATATTCTCAGAAATCAATTTGGATGTACCTGATAGAACTCCTAGATGATGTGTGTCATATGGAATCTCGCTTCGGTCCGTTTGGAGTCAGTGTTAGTTTAGGTGCAAGATTGATGCACGGTTTACACATAATGCTCCACAAGCTCAGAAACCATTATGCAAGCACCCGATAATACTCCTAGGTGAAGAGGCTCAAGTTGAAGCTCAGTTCGATCTGTTTGGAGATAGTGCTAATCTTGATGCAAGATAGGTGCATGGCTTGCATGGAACATACGATATGCTTAGAAATCCATTTGGACGCACCCAATAGAACTCCTAGATGACATGTGTCATATCGAATCTCGCTTCGGTCTATTTGGAGACACTTTGTTTTGGTGCAAGATAGGTACACGGTTTGCGCCTAATGCATCATAGGCTATTCTGGCCTCCCAAATTCTTGTAAGATACGGTGTATCTCTGTTGGTCATATATTCCTTTGCAAACCGAGGACCCCTAGCTCCTAGATGTTGCATCGCTGCCCTAGCTCTGTCTGGCTGCCGCGCCGCCGCTGCTGCCTCGCTGTCTTCTCCAAGCCGCTCACGAGCTTCATGTCGAGGAAAGGCTGTTGCCGCTCCGTCAAGCTGCGTCGCAAAGGAACTTGCCGTCCGTCCCGTCGAGCCCAAGCCCTAGCTGTGCTCTCCATCTTGGTTTGTGCCTCGCCGAGAAGCTACGCCGCCGTAAGCGCCGCATCCATCTGCTGCTTCCCTGACGATCAAATGTATCATAGATCAATTCCAGCATGCCGACTTCCTGCCGAATCGAGCAGTCCACCATTGCTTTTGGGCTCCAGTCCGTGGATTCACTCTAGGTGAACACTACTTTGACGATCTCCTCTTTCATGCTCTTGGCTCGCTTCTTCGTGACCTGTTGGGCATTGTCGGCAGACAAGAAGATCGATAATGGCATGTGTTTTGCTAGCTTGATGATGTAAGGATGATGTCGTGATGACATCACACAGATTTATGGCCGTTTTTCTTTACAGAAATAAATCTAGAAATACAAAGAAAATACACTTGCTTGTTTTGGTCATATTTTCTTCATTTTAACTCCGTTTTTGTCCGTCCAAATTTTGTTAGATTCGTAATTACGAGATCTACATGTTAAAAGTATTAAATCTCTGTTTTGAAACTTTTTATTTTCGCAGTAGCATTTAATTAATTATTTATCTATAGGAAATCTTAGAAAATTCATAACTTCTACGTTTTAATTCCGATTTTCGTGAACTTTACGTTTCTGTGATCGTAGCGCTGCGTAGAATATTTTGATAAATTTTTGTATTTATTTTATTGCTGTTTGGTGTAATGTTCTAATTATAGTTTGATTGCTTTGTGTATGATTGTCTTCATTAGATTGCGTGTTGTTGATTGATGATCGAGTCTAGTTGGTGAGCTTTACGTTGGTGATCAAGGTCAAGCTTTTGAAGACCAGCAGGCTCAGGAGAGCTTTGATCAAGGCAAGTATAACTTGGGATCATTCT
Source organism: Sorghum bicolor (assembly GCF_000003195.3). NCBI lineage: Eukaryota > Viridiplantae > Streptophyta > Magnoliopsida > Poales > Poaceae > Sorghum > Sorghum bicolor. Next base: position 199,581 of record NW_018396420.1, on the reverse strand, counting down.
TGTTACCTATACACAATTAATACAATATTTATCATATGCATGTGTCCACCTTGATGACCCTAGTAAAATCATAGATGATTGTTATCCTGAATTCCTTGTTACCTATTTGGATATGCATTTGGGTAGTTCTTGCTAGTGCTTGATTATTAATCCATGATCTTGTAACATGAATATTTGAATAAACAGTAAACAATAAAATAAGCTTTCTAGCAACTTGAATATAAAGGGTGGAAAGAACTCTAGCTTTTGCTGGATTGATCTTGACCCTCCATAAGGACTTATCCCCTGGCAAAAGCTGGGACAACTCGTACAACCATGAGGGCTATATGGCTCTGGCTTTAGTCAAGTATGAGTAAGCTTTTCTAGCTTGTTAGAGGTTACCCGAAAGGGCGGAGGGGCTGAACCGTTTTGGCTTTAGTCAAGTATTATGTTGTTTATATGTGTTATTCTTAATTCTTGTATACATTGATCATGTGGTTATGAGATTTAATTATGCTACCTTGACAAATGCTATCTAAATATAAATATGCTATCTACATATAAAAGCTACATGCAGTCAAACCAGTGTCAGCTATTTGAGCCTCATGAACCCCTGGTTATACTTGTTGAGTACGATATGTGCTCACTCTTGCAATTTCCCCCACACTTCAGGAGTTGCTTTAGGCTTGTGATCAACCAGTCAGTTTGATCCTGTGGAGAGGAGTTAATACCGGAAGTTTGGAGTTGTCTATCCGCTGTTTGTTACTAAAGGTTATCTCTTTTATACTAAGTACGTTATATATTTATGCATTGTCTTTTGATATTACCCCTTATTTGTAGCTATATGTGAGATTTGCCTTTTAAAACTCGCATATGGTGCATATCTGGTTTTGTCCTTAAAATCGGGTATTACATGTCTCCATGCACGAACGACTGGAGACGTCCCTGACAATAACATCGACCACCGCGGGACGGGCTGTCAAGTTCAGGACAGTCTCACCAGACCAGAACTTCCCTCACGGTCTGAACAACGCGGCTGATCAGTTTTTGCGGCATACCAATTCTCTATTCGGGAAGATGGGATTGTTGCCAGGGCAAATCAGTGGGTCAACTCGTCACTTTGTCAACATGGTGTCCATCCGAACACTACCAGATGACAAGGCCACCAGCACAAACTCTAGTACAGGATCTGTCCCTACCGAGGTTTTACACCCCGAGGACGAAGACTACAACCTGGATCTACCACCTTACCCCTCGGGTTTTTTTCCACTTTCCAGTCTTTCCACCCCAACGAGGAGATCTGGTTTTTAACGTAAGCAATGACGAACTAGTTGTCGACGACGAAACCGACGAACAAAGACAACAGCGTGAACAGCGTAACACCGATCGTGCTCAGCGGCGAGCAGATGAGGAGCGGCAACTCGCCCCACACAACCTTAGCGACGCTTTCGACATGGTCGGAAATCAGCAAGTCTACAAGACACCAAGCGCCAACGCGGCTGTAGCCATGGCAAACCTGGATCGACTCCCCGATACTCTGGAGTACCAAGGCATCCGATCCAATATACGAGCACATCTGATCACGGCCATGGGACAGACCGCCACTCTGCTTAAAAGGGTCCAAGCTATCTCCTATACGGAGGTCACCTCTGATCAGACTCACTGCAGCCGAACCTCACCACGATTCGGTGGGCACCATCGTAGCCGTTCACCTATCAACAATCGAAGGAAGAACACCCATCGTGACAATCGTGGTCGGGACGCTGACAGTTACCACGAACAAAGGCGCGGACGTGGTCAGGAGGTGAACCAAGACCGAGACCTGCAACACAACATCCCTGCTAGGGATGTCCGCAAACGCATCAATAGGCGCATTAGGGAACGAGCAGTACACGAAAACGTGCAACGCATCGAGTACAATGCAGCACATGGCCCCCCTGGCCTAAGATAGTTCTCCTCACACCTTCGCCAAGTCGTATGGCCTCGCAACTTCAAGCTTGAGAAGCTTAAAAAGTACGATGGCAATGAGAATCCCGAAAACTGGATCACTCTTTACGAGATTGCAGTCCGATCAGCTGCAGGGGACGAGCACTTCATGGCAAACTACTTCCCAGTTGTCCTCGACCAAGCCGGCCACCAATGGCTCCTCGGTCTACCCGAGGATTCTTTCGATTCTTGGGAAGAATTGCGCCAGGCATTTATTGATAATTTCATCGCTACCTGCGAGTAGCCCGAAAACAAATACAATCTCGAAAGGATAAGGGACAGGAAGAATGAGCCCTTGCGTGTTTACATTCGACGCTTCTGAGATATGCGCCTCAAGATTTCGAAGATTTCTGATGACGAGGCTATATCGGCCTTCATCAAGGGCCTATGCTTCCATGAAGTATTGAGAAGCAAGCTAGTGCGCAAAAGGCCGACCACGGTTGCCGAGCTCCTCGCCACGGCCAAAAACTACGCCGACGCCGACGACACAGAAAAGCTCATCCGAGAAGATGTAAGAAGAGCCGAGCAGCCTCCCCGACGAGACGACAGCCGCGGGCATTTCGACAACCAGAATCCCTGCCGTGGCGACAACCGCGACCACCGAGAAGGGTGGGACAGGCGTCGTGACAATCGCGACGATTTCAGAGGCAAGCGACCTCGCGACAACGATCACGAGATAAACACAGTCAAGCGTCCCAACGGACGGCGAGACTACCAGGAAGACTACAACAAGATGCTGAAAGGACCGTGCCAACTCCATCCCAAGTCCAATCATATGATGGAAGAATGTCATGTCCTCAAAAGCGTCTACACACAGCGGGCCGCTCAAGGGGATGCCGCCAAGAAAAACGGGAAACAGGACAGACGCAGTCAGGAAGACGAAGACGACGACCAGGATAGGGACCCACGGCACCAATATGTCAGTCCCACCGACGTGGTACACTCCATTTTCGGAGGCAAAGTCTCCATCGAGTCAAAACGAGAAAGAAAGCTCTTGAAGAGGGCTTGCCTTAATGTGGACAGCATCGATGGCCTTATCGCCGATCCTAAATTCCCTCCCTAGTCGCACCGAGAGATTTCCTTCAATAGGCAGGACCAGTGGGCCGCCATCCCAGAACCAGGGTCAGGTTCGAGCGAGTGCTCGTTGATGGGGGTAGCTCCATCGACATCCTATTCCGCAACAGCCTGCCTGCTCTCAAGTTAACACCGGCACAGCTGAAACCGTACGACTCTCAGTTCTGGGGCGTCTTGTCGGGTCAAAGTTCAGTACCCCTTGGCCAGATAACGCTCCCTGTCTAGTTCGAAACACCAGACCACTTCCGCACAGAGTTCGTCAACTTTGTGGTCGCCGACTTCGATGGGACCTACCATGCAATCCTCGGCCATCCTTCGCTTACAAAGTTCATGGCAGTTCCGCACTACTCATACCTGGTCCTCAAGATGCCAACTGAGAAGGACATTTTAACTATCAGAGGCAACGTCTACACCGCATATACTTGCGAAGAAGAAAGCTTCAAGATCACCGAGGCAATTGACCTCTCGATTCGCATGGCAGAAACTGTAGCACAAGCCACGCAAGTTCCACCCGACCAGCTCCAACTACCCGAGCAGGAGACTCCAAGAAAAAACTCCAAGTCCAAAGAGCACAAGGAAGTACAACTGGTCAATGGCAGCCCAGAGAAGATAGCTCTCATCTAGGCCAACCTGGACGCCAAATAGGAAGACGCGCTCGTCAGGTTTCTAAGGGACAACGTAAGTGTCTTCGCATGGAAACCTGTAGACATGCCCGGCGTCCCACGAAGCCTGATCGAGCACTCCTTAAACGTCTCGAAGACCGCAAGACCTATCAAATAGAAGCTACGATGGTTTGCTTGTGACAAAAAGGAGGCTATTAGGACAGAGATTACACGGCTTTTAGCAGCCGGATTTATTAAAGAAGTGTATCACCCCGATTGGCTCGCCAATCCAGTCCTTATAAGAAAAAAGAATAATGAATGGAGAATGTGCGTTGATTACACTGATCTCAATAAACACTGTCCTAAAGATCCTTTTGGTCTCCCCCGTATCGACGAGGTGGTCGATTCAACGGCCGGATGCGAACTACTCTCTTTTCTCGACTGTTACTCTGGTTACCACCAGATCTCGCTAAAGGAAGACGACCAGATCAAAACTTCCTTCATCACTCCTTTCGGTGCGTATTGCTACACCACCATGTCCTTCGGACTCAAAAACACCAGAGCCACCTATCAACGCGCTATTCAGCACTGCCTCCACAACGAGATACGTGACGACCTCGTCGAGGCCTACGTCGACGACGTTGTCATCAAAACCAGGGACACAAGCACCCTGATCGACAACTTAGACCGCACTTTTAAAGCGCTAAATAAATACAAGTGGAAGCTTAACCCCAAAAAATGCATCTTCGAGGTTCCCTCTGGTATACTGCTCGGCAACGTCGTCAACGCGATGGCATACGGCCAAACCCCTCAAAAGTCAAGGCAGTGCTCGATATGCGACCACCCAGGAATGTCAAAGACGTTCAAAAGCTCACAGGGTGCATGGCAGCTCTCAGCCGGTTTATCTCTAGGCTGGGGAAAAAGGGCTTCCCTTCTTTAAACTTCGGAAAGCATCAGAAAAGTTCTCCTGGATAGAAGAGGCTAACACGGCGTTCACCCAGCTCAAAACTTTCATCACCTCACCACCCGTCCTCACCGCACCTCAACCTAATGAGGACCTGCTCCTCTATATAGCAGCAACTGATCGGGTCGTTTCCACGGTGCTTGTGGTCGAGCGGGATGAACCAGGCCACGTCTACAAAGTCCAGAGACCAGTATACTTCATAAGCGAAGTCCTAAATGAATCTAAGACTAGGTATCCCTAGATACAAAAGCTAATCTACGCCATCTTAATCACTTAAAGGAAGCTGAAGCACTACTTCGATGGCCATCGTGTCTTAGTTACCACGAGTTTTCCGTTAGGCGACATTTTGCGCAACAAGGACGCCAATGGCAGGATTGTAAAATTGGCCATGGAGCTATGTCCATTCTCATTAGATCTCCAGAGTCGGACAACTGTCAAGTCTCAAGCTCTAGTCGACTTCATCGCAGAATGGACAGATCTCAACGCACCTCCCTCACCAGATATCTTCGATCACTGGTCAATGTTCTTCGACGGGTCTTTAAACATCAATGGCGCTGGTGCCGGCATCCTTTTCATTTCACCAAACAAGGACAAACTACGCTATGTCCTTCGGATCCTCTTCCCGGCATCCAACAATGTCGCCGAGTACGAAGCATGCCTGCACGACATCCAATTGGCTGTCGAGCTGGGAGTTAAGCGCCTTTACGTCTGCGGCGACTCTGCCCTGGTCATCAACCAGTTAAATAAGGAGTGGGACACGACTCACGAGAAGATGGACCTATACTGCAAAGAAATCCGGAGGTGGGAATCTAATTTTTACGGCATAGAGTACATCCACGTGGTCTGGGACAAGAATCAAGCAGCGGATGCGCTATCAAAGATAGGATCATCTTGGGCCGAGGTTCCGCAAGGTGTTTTTGTTCAGGACATTCACACACCAAGCGTCGGAATGGACCTGGTCGGTACACCATCCAACAAGACACTGCTCGTAGGGGACGCCACTCCGACAGCCAGCGGCCATGACTAGCGCACTCCTTTTGTACCTTTTGGATGGATCGGGTCTCCAAGACAAAACAGAGAATGAGCATCTCATTCGACGCTCCAAAAATTATATACTGGTCGATGGCAGATTTATGCGCAAGAATGCAAACTCAGAAGTCTTGCTAAAGTGCATAGCTCAAGATGATGGCATCAAGCTATTGGATGACATACATGCTGGATCCTGTGGCAACCACGCCGCCTCTAGAACACTGGTCGGAAAGGCCTTCCGAGCAGGTTTTTACTGGCCAACCGCAGTCGCCGATGCCGAGAAACTGGTCCAGCATTGTGAAGGATGTCAGTTCTTCGCTAAACGGACCCACGTACCCACTCATGAGATCCAGACGATTCTGTCGTCTTGGCCGTTCGCCTGTTGGGGTCTTGACATGATCGGGCCGTTCAAACCGGCTCCCGGCAACTTCAAATTCGTGTTCGTGCTAATCGACAAGTCTCGAAGTGGATCGAGTACATGCCACTGGTCAAAGCGACTTTCAAGAAGGCCGTGGAATTCCTCAATCAAATCATACACAGATTCGAGGTTCCCAACAGCATAATCACCGGCCTGGGCACTCTGTTCACTGACACTACATTCTGGAACTTCTGTGATGACAGAGGCATAGTCATAAAGTACGTGTCGGTAGCCCATCCGCGAGCCAATGGTCAAGTCGAGCGAGCAAATGGAATGATTATTGATGCTCTAAAGAAAAGGTTGTACATGGAAAATGACAGGGCACCAGGGCGGTGGATGAAAGAGTTACCGACCATGGTGTGGCTCGCGGGTTTGACAAGGTTAGAATCCGAGCTCTTCCAGAGTGGTATCTCACTGATGGCTCGGGCCCCCCGGAAGGGGCCCTTCTTCGCCTTCCACCTAAGCTGCGCAGGAAAAGCCCAAAGCCAATCCCAGGGAACAGTAAAGCTTCATAGGGTCTTTCTGTCCAGGTGCAGGTAGTCCGCATCTTCACAAACATGTTTATTTCACCGAGCCTCTCTCCGAGACAGTGCCCAGATCGTTACGCCTTTCGTGCGGGTCGGAACTTACCTGACAAGGAATTTTGCGTCTCCGAACACAGCCTAGTCGGAACACAGGCGTATCTCCGTATTTTATGGTTTATGGGGCCGAGGCAGTGCTCCCCTCGGATGTAGCCTTTGGATCTCCAAGAGTCGAACATTTCGACCAGTCTTTAGCAGACCTCGCCAGAGAACTCGAAATCAACTGCATGGAAGAGAGACGCCTAACTTCTTGCCTTCGAACAGCAAAGTATCTCGAGGCCATTCGACGATACCACAATAGGAACGTCAAAGACCGCTCCTTCGTGGTCGGTGATCTGGTACTCAAATGGAAAACAAGCTAGGAGGGAATGCACAAGTTATCTACACCCTGGGAAGGACCTTTTGTGGTCACTGAAGTTACACACCCTACATCTTATAGACTTGTGTACCCAAATGGAACACGCTTGCCCAACTCCTGGCACATAGACAAACTACGTCGCTTCTATCCATAAATTTCAGTACATTTTACTTGTAAATCCTTTTTGATGAATAATAATAAGGTTTGCCTTTTTTGTTATATACTTTTACATATGCAGAATACTCGACAAGTACTACAATAATTTTCCTTGACAAGCTACTCAAGGGCAATCAACATGATTCAGTGATACATCACACAAGCAAATTTATTTACAGCGCTCAAAACCATGGTTCTCAAAATTCAGACGTTATTACAAACTTTATATATACAAAGTTTACAATAAACACCCCCCTGGGTGGCTTCTGGTCTACTCCTACAGACTACACTACGAGCCTACTGCTCAGGCTGATCACCCGCACGGCTCTCTCGTCCCGCCGAAGGGGTCGGGGCCACCGGCGCCTCACTGGTCGAGACCGCAGGCGTCGACCGCCCATCTCCTACAATCGACGCCCCCGACAACTCCCTGGCCGACCTATCTGATCCCGGCTGATCCGGGGGGGTTCACGTCCCGCAGAGATTTATATCGCCGATAACCCTCGACGATAGGTCGAGCAGGCTGATGCAAAGGTCATCTACCTCCTTCGAACCAACCTCCTTGGGATATCCCCTCTCCAGCCGGGATAGATCGACCAGGGGGTAGTGAGCGCGTACCATGCTGAGGACGTGTGCTTCGGCACACTCCCCAGCATCCTTGACGAACTACTGAAGCCAGCCCCACGCTTGCTGCGCCTTCTCGACCGGGGTCGGCTTCGGTGCGCTGGGCTGGTCCTCGGGGAGCTCGGGGCTGATCAGGTCAAGTACTGTGGCAACTCCTTTCCAGAGCTTGATACAGTTCGTCTTCCAAGAGTCCCGTTCCTTGACCAGCTCATCTAGGTGCTTCTTAGTGTTGGCTTTAAGCACTATGACAAAGTTTTGAAGAAAAACCAAGCACACGGTCAGCAACATGCTACGGCAATATAAAAAAGAGATAGAACTGCGTGGTCGAAAAGGACAAAATAGCTCTTACCAGCGAGCTCCCGACTCCTAGTCTTCAGCTCTTCGCCAAGCTTGCACCCGGTTTCCAGCGCACTGGCACGCTCTTGGTCGAGCTGGTCCCTCTCTTTTTGGAGATGCTCGATCTCCTCGTCTAGACCTGAAGTAATAATTGTTGGTCATCAAAACTGACCACGCGGTTAACCGCAACTGCTCAGATAACTTGACCTACCCCTTTTCTCACGGTCCTTATCGGCTAGTCGCCGAGTCAGGTCCAGCAGACGCTCCTCCTGAGCCACCTTCTCAGCCGCCTCCCTTTCGGCCACCAGCCGAAGGCGGTCCTCTTTCAGCCTCCAGCCGAAGGCGGTCCACCTCTGCAGTCAAGGCCTTGTTCTTGGCGACCACACCCTCGATTTGGTCGAAGCACCTTTTTCAGTACTTCGCCGTTTTCATTGCACCCTGCGAGAAATATACATATGGCACAGTGAACAAGCAACAGTATATACATACTCCAGCAGAATACAAGACCACTCACCTTAACTTCATCAATGAGCTGCTTAGTAGCACGCTCTACCCTCGCCGCCTCCTCGGTCTCGGCGATCTCCTCGTGGCCGGCCTAGTGGTCCCCATGCTGGTGCCACACGTAAATGTGTTGGTGACCATCGTGGGGACACCCCTGGATCTCCTCCATTTCGTCATCAGAGGCCGTGCGGGCCTCTTCGCCCTCCGTGCTACCCCCAGCCACGGCAACGGGTATCATAGGACCCTTACCCTGGCTAGGGGAGCCCTCCGGCGTGGAAGCCTGTGCTGGGGCTGGAGTTGGACCCCACTCTTCTTCAGCTGGAAGGGGGGTCGGGATCCTATCTCCCTCCTCTGCAACGTTGCTCGGGAGAGGCATCCCCGCGGTATCATTGCCCCTTGCCAGGGTGCTCGTCCTGGCCTCGTCTTGGGCCGGTTCCTCCTCGGCAACCTCTGTCGTGGCCGCAACTGCGGTCTGCTCTGCCGACTGCTCGCGGACGGTCTGCACGGCGGCATTGTCATCAGCAACTGCCGACTCGGTTGTCCTCAAGCCAGCAGTGTTACCTGGATCAACATCCGAGGCCACACTAACAAAGAAGAGTTAATGCAGATTACCATACTAACATCAAACCTCATAAAAAACAAAGAGAGCGCAGAGACACTTTTTCAAACTTATAGGTCGGAGCTCCGGTGCGCCGCCGTGAAGAACCTTCTCCTGGTCCGCGTAGCCGTCGCGGCGGCTTCTGTTCCTCCAGGACGTATCGGCTCGACGTGCGCGGCAGGAGGGTCCCTGATTACCCGATCAACATCGATCGGCGCGACGTTAGGGCGACTGCGTGGTCTCCGGACCAAGGACGGGGTCGTCTCGTCCTCTTTATTGTCGTCGTCGACAATCCTCACAAGCCAGCGACGCTTGGGGGCATGGCTGGTCGAGCCTTGGCCCATCGAAGGGTCCGCAGCCGTTCCCGCTGGAATTGCTTCCGTGGAGGATGGCTCCACAGCCATCGGCCTTTTCCCAGCTACTCTGTCATCTGTGGTCGACGCTGGACGGCTCTGGTCCTCGTCGCTACTGGTGTATTCAAGACATCGAGCAACATTGTCTATTGGTGGGTCTACCCCAGCAGGATGGTCCATACCAGGTGCCAGCGACACATACACCGTGCACCGGTCAATATCTCCTATCTGCGATACAAAGGCAACAAGTCATCAATCAAAAGGCTATAGCATTCAAATAGCATTACAAATAAACCAGGGTATCCATTTACCTTAGGAGCTGGTCGGCCTAGCATGAAGGCATGCATCCGGTCATCACTACGAATGAAGTTATTGTCAGCTAGGTTGAATAACTCATTCATCCTCCGCTGGATATCTAATTTCTCCAAGCTGTCCCGGTGCATCCTGGTCGGGTCTTGGCTTCTCGCGTACTCGTACGTCGAGTGCACCCTCCTCTGGCAAGGCATCACTCGTCGGGCGAGGAAATTCCTGACCACTCCTGGTCTGTCCAGGCGGGACCAATCGATCAGGCTCATCAGCTCTGACACTTTACCAGTATACTCTGGACGATCAGTCCAGCTAACCCTCTTCTCAGGAATATAGCCGACGTCGCAGAACGTGGCGCTGCCCGGCTCCTCCCGGATGTAGAACCACCTTTTGTACCACTCGGTGAGGGAGGTGTTCCATGCGCAGCTCAGGGTAACGGTTCTTCATCCTGTCGTGAAGATTGAGGTATACTCCACCTGCAATCTTGGAGCCCCCAACTGCTCCCTTCTTCCTCAAACAGAATAGATAGCGGAAGAGATCGAAATGTGGTTCTATCCCAACATAGGCTCCACACAATTGGATGAAGGTAGAGATGAGGAGAATAGAGTTTGGATGCAGATTGCAAATCCCGATCTCATAGTAAAGGAGATGACCTTGAAGAAAAGGATGAACGGGAACCCCAAATCCCCTTTTGAAGTAATCTTCAAAAACTACGATCTCACCGGTGTGGGGGTCGGGGTAACTCTCTCTGGTGCCCTCCAGCCGCCGAGCTCCTGGTTGTGCAGAAGTCCCATTCCGACGAGGTCGTTGAGGGACCTCGTGGTGCTCCGAGATTTCTTCCACTCTTTGGCCATCATCTCGGCCCTTTTCTTCGAATCACTCTTCGCCATTGTCGCAGTAGGAAAAGCTTTGAGCTGGGAGTTGAGGATGCTGGGGATGGCTAAGGCAGGAGGCAGTAAAACGGTAGGAAGGAGGCTGCTACGTAACTGCTGGGTAAAAATATGAACACAACATCGAGCCCTTTATAACAGCAAACCCACCTTTTCCACTTCCCACATTTTGGGGAAATGGGCGGATCTTGCGGCAGTTGTGGCGTTTTGGTTTTCAAGAATTATCGCAGTTAATTCGGTGGCTTTTCTAAATGATTGTTGGTTTCCTTTTCTTGGCCCGCGCAAAGAGCGGCTATACAGTTAGCAGGCGCTCCTTTTTATGCAACAGACTGACAATATGGCAGGATGCTCCGTCACATTGCACATTAATACGGCGATACAATTTTTTCAAAATATATGCTCAGGGACTGGCCAACCAGTTCGCCCAATCGACAATTCGAGGACTGTACCGACCACCGAGCATGATATGCTCGGGGACTGGCCGACTAGTTCGCCCAATCGACAATCTGGGGACTGTACCGACCACCGAGCATGATATGCTCGGGGACTGGCCGACCAGTTCACCCAATCGACAATTTGGGGACTACCGACCATCGAGCATGATATGCTCGGGGACTGGTAGACCAGTTCGCCCATTTTGACTAGTCTGACCTTTAGAAAATCCGGGGGCCATACCAATCGTCGAGCAAGACGTGCTCGGGGACCGGTTGGCTGTTTCCATTCAGTCGCAAGCAAGTATGACACGCCCTTGGCTTGTAAAATGCAATTGCATAACGTTTAATTGGATAGTTTTAACTATTTAGACCTTGCTACAAGGTTCATGCCTCGCCTTCTAGTAAGCTCGGGGACTACATCGGTACGATGCATCTAGCGATGCATCACAATATCACATTTTCTATGTGGTTTTTCTCTTTAGACCCTGGCACCATGTGCCTACGTCACCTACTACCAAGCTCGGGGACTAAGTGGGCACACTTCACCTTACGGTGAATATGCTTGGTTTTTTGAGGTCTATACTTTTAAGAAAAGAAAAGTGGGCACACTTCACCAGGAATGAAATCTTTTTTGATTAAGAGCACCATGCATTCTTCAAACAACCTGTTTCTTCGATGTCGGTGTTGATCAACTAACTTTTGAGTTGGTTAAAATACCGTTGCAACTGTTTGGGCGACTTTCCTGCTTATTGAAGACGTCAAGCCTCACTGGTCGAAGAAGTTCAAGACGGCGTGTTACATCACAATACATGGTGCTCGGGGACTAGCTGTGGGGGTATAAACCCCTATACCCTTACGGCTAGACTGGGACCAAGAGACTTGGTCCATCACGAGGAAGACGCAGGGCTTGATCCAACTGCCCGGAGTCTCGCGCAAGGAAACAAGACGTGGAGACCAAGCAGGATTCTAGTCGGTTAGAATAGAAATTGATATCATGCTATCTATGGCAATTGTAATCGACGAGGATTAGTTTCCAGATCTGTAACCCTGCCCTCTGGACTATATAAAGAGAGGCAAGGGACCCCCCATAGACATCTCATCTCAACTCAACTCAATCCAATACAATCAGACGCAGGACGTAGGTATTACGCCCACACAGTGACCGAACTTGGATAAAAACCTTGTCCGTGTCTTGCGTCACCATCAAGTTCGTAGCTTGCGCACCTGTCTGCCGGTAAACTACTACCGTGGGCTTTCGTCGACACGATGGAACTACTAGATGAAGTGTGTCACATGCAATCTCGATTAGGTCCAGTTGGAGATAGTATTAGTTTTGGTGCAAGATAGGTGCATAGTTTGTGCCCAGTGCACCATAGGCTCACAAACCGTTGTGGAAGTTCCCGATGGTACTCCTAGGTGAAGAGGCTCAAGTGAAAGCTCAGTTTGGTCTGTTTGGACTTTGGAGAGAGTGCTAATCTTGATGCAAGATAGGTGTACGATTTGCATGGAACGTACCATATTCTCATAAATCAATTTGGACGTACCTGATAGAACTCCTAGATGATGTGTGTCATATGGAATCTCACTTCGGTCCGTTTGGAGTCAGTGTTAGTTTAGGTACAATATTGATGCATGGTTTGCGCATAATGCACCATAAGCTCCTAAACCATTGTAGAAGCACCCGATAATACTCCTAGGTGAAGAGGCTCAAGTTGAAGCTCGGTTCGATCTGTTTGGAGATAGTGCTAATCTTGATGCAAGATAGGTGCATGGTTTGCATGGAACGTACCATATGCTTAGAAATCCATTTGGACGCACCCAATAGAACTCCTAGATGACATGTGTCTTATAGAATCTTGCTTCGGTCTCTTTGGAGATAGTGTTAGTTTTAGTGCAACATAGTTGCACGGTTTGTGCCTAATGCACCATAGGCTAAGGAACCATTTTGGACGCACGCGATGGTACTCCTAGGTAAAGGGGCTCAAGTGGAAGCTTGGTTTGGAGATAGTGCTCATCTTGATGCAAGATAGGTGCACGGTTTCCATGGAACATACTATATGCTCGGAAATCAATTTGGATGCACCCGATAGAACTCATAGATAATGTGTGCCATAGAAGCTCGCTTTGGTCTGTTCGGGGACAATGTTAGTTTCGGTGCAAGATAGGTGCACGGTTTGCATCTAATGCACCATAGGCTCAGAAACTATTGTGGAAGCACCCGATGATACTCCTAGGTGAAGAGGCTAAAGTGGAAGCTTGGTTCGGTCTACTTGGAGATAGTTCTAATCTGCATGTAAGATAGGTGCATGGTTTGCGTGGAACATACCATATGCTCAAAAATCCGATTGGACACACCCAATGGAACTCTTAGATGATGTGTCTCATATGAAGTCTCGCTTTGATCTATTTAGAGACAAAGTTAGTTTCAGTGCATGATAGGTGCACGGTTTGCGCCTAATGCACCATAGGGTCAGAAATCATTGTGGAAGCACCTGATAGTACTCCTAGGTGAAGAGGCTCAAGTGAAAGCTCGGTTTGGTATGTTTTGAGATAGTGCTCATCTTAAGGCAAGATAGGTTCATGGTTTGTGTGGAACATACCATATGCTCAGAAATCAATTTGGACACACCCGATAGAACTCCTAGATGATGTGTGTCATATGGAATCTTGCTTCGGTCTATTTGGTTATAGTGTTAGTTTTGATGTAAGATAGGTGCATGGTTTGCACCTAATGCACCATAATCTAAGAAACCATTTTGGACGCACCCGATGGTACTCCTTGGTGAAGAGGCTCAAGTGGAAGCTTGGTTCGGTCTATTTGGAGATAGTTCTAATCTTGATGCAAGATAGGTGCATGGTTTGCATGGAACATACCAGATGCTTAGAAATCAATTTCGACACACCCGATGGAACTACTAGAAGCACCCGATGGAACTACTAGATGAAGTGTGTCATATGGAATCTCGCTTCGGTCCAGTTGGAGATATTATTAGTTTCGGTGCAAGATAGGTGCATGATTTGCACCCAGTGCACCATAGGCTTAGAAACCATTGTGGAAGTTCCCAATGGTACTCCTAGGTGAAGAGGCTCAAGTGAAAGCTCCATTCAGTCTGTTTGGAGATTCTGCTAATCTTGATGCAAGATAGGTGTACGGTTTGCATGGAATGTACCATATTCTCTGTGGGGGTATAAACCCCTATGCCCTCACGGCTAGACTTAGGCCAGGAGGCTTGGCCCACTACGAGACAGGTCCGAGGCTCGATCCAACCGTTTGGAGTTCTGCGCAAGGAAACAAGACGCGGAGATCGAGCAGGATTCTAGTCGGTTAGAATAGGAATTGATATCAGACTATCTATGGCAATTGTAACCGACTAGGATTAGTTTCCAGATCTGTAACCCTACCCTCCGGACCATATAAGGAGAGGCAAGGGACCCCCCTAGGACACATTATTCTCAATCCAATACAATCAGACGCAGGACGTAGGTATTACGCCCACACGGCGGCCGAACCTGGATAAAAAGCTTGTCCGTGTCTTGCGTCACCATTGAGTTCGTAGTTTGCGCACCGTCTACCGATAAACTACTACCGTGGGTATACCCCGAGGTAGACTACCGACTAGCTTTCGTCGACAGTGGCGCGCCAGGTAGGGGGTGTGCGTACAACTTTTCTAGCGAACAAGATGGTCATCGTTCCAGCTTCCGCGGCCGTGCCTGAAGACCTCACGTTCACCGTCGGCCAGATTACGTGGACAACCCGCGGCGGTGGCCCCACGGTCACGGTTTCGAAAGAAACCCAGATCCGATCTGGGATGACGGCGGCATCGGCTCCGACCACGCGGACACCGGCACCGAGCACCCGACCACCGCTTCCGCGCTACAGAGGAAAGAAGATCGATGGCTCGGACCTTTTTCGAGCCCTTGATCGCACCGATCTCAAGCTTCTCGAAGCTTCCCGACTAATAGATGGGATCTCGCGCCAGCCTGACCAAGCCACGTCGACGGATTTTTACAACTCCCACCGGCCAACTCGTGTCGTCACATACGAACACCTGGGAACGTCTCTCACGATAACCTCGACCCCCTCAGGACGATCCGTCAAACTCAAGGCTGGTCTAGATCAAGGCTCTCCTTACGGGCTGAACAATTCGGCCGTTCACTACTCACGGCACATCCAATCCCTCTTCAACGGGGCTGGTTGGTTGCCAAAGCGGAGCAATCGACCAGCTCGTCACTACGTCAGCATGGTGACGATCCGAGAACTACGGGATGGCCAGGCTTCTAGCACAAACTCTAGCACTGGCTCCGTTCCTACCGAAATCATAAATTTCGAGGACGAAGACTATGACCTGGATTTACCACCGTATCCTCCGGGTTTCTCTCGCTTCCCGGTCTTTCCACCTCGGCGTGGAGACCTCGTTTTCAATGTCAGCGCCGACGAGCCAGTCGTTGACAGAGAAACAGACGAGCAGAGGCAGCTCCGCGAGCAGCGCAACGCTGATCGCGCCCGACGACGTGCGGATGAGGAACGCCAACTCCCGCCACATAACCTCACCGACGCTTTCGACATGGTCGGGGATCAGCCAGTCTACAAAACGCCAAGCGCCAACGTGGCTGTCGCCATGGCCAACTTAGATCGACTCCCTGATACTCCCGAATGCCAGGGCGTCCGATCCAGCGTTCGAGCACACCTGATCGCTGCGATGGGACAGACAGCCACTCTGCTCAAGAGGGTCCAAGCTATCTCCTACACAGAGGTCTCCTCCGACCAGACTCATCGCAGCCGGACCTCACCACAACCCAGCAGGCACCACCGCAGCCATTCCCCCAACAACCACCGAAAAGATTCACGGCGTGACGATGGCGGTCGGGATGCTGGCGGCCATCGCGAGCAGAATCACGGGCGTGGTCAGGAAGTAAACCAGCACAGGGATCTTCGATACAACATCCCTCCCAAAGACGCCCGGGACCGCATCAACAGGCGCGCCACGGAGAGAGCAGCCCACGAAAACCTGCGTCGTATTGAGTACGATGAAACGCACGGCCCCCCGGGCCTGAGGCAGTTCTCCTCACACCTCCGCCAGGTCGTGTGGCCCAGAAATTTCAAACTTGAGAAACTCAAAAAATACGACGGCAAGGAAAACCCAGAAAACTGGATCACTCTATACGAGATCATCGTTCGGTCAGCAGCAGGAGATGAGCACGTCATGGCCAACTACTTCCCAGTAGTCCTCGACCAGGCCGGTCACTAGTTGCTCCTAGGCCTGCCCGAGGACTCTTTCGACTCCTGGGAAGAGTTACAACAAGCATTCATCGACAACTTCATCGCCACTTGCGAGCAGCCTGGGAACAAATACGACCTCGAAAGGATACGGGACAGGAAGAACGAGCCTCTGCGCGATTACATCCGACGATTCTCGGATATGCGCCTTAAGATCCCGAAAATTTCCCACGACGAGGCCATATCCGCTTTCATCAAGGGGCTGCGCTTCCATGAAGCACTGAGGAACAAGCTGCTGCGCAAAAGGCCAACAACGATGGCCGAGCTCCTCGCCACGGCCAAAAACTACGCCGACGCCGACGACGCAGAAAAACTCATCCGGGACGATGCGAGGGGTCCCGACCAGCCTCCTCGACGAGATGATAGTCGAGGTCGTTTTGACAACAGGAACCATCGTCGCCCCGACAACCAAGAAGGCTGGGACAGGCGGCGTGAGAATCATGACGACCTCAGAGACAAGCGCCCTCGCGACCATGACCACGAGGTGAATACGGTCAAGCGTCCCAGTGCGCGGCGAGAATACCAGGAAGACTACAACAAGACGTTGAAGGGACCATGCCAACTGCATCCAAAATCCAACCACACGAAGGAATGTCGCGTCCTAAAAAACATCTACACACGGCGGGCTGCTCAAGACGACCCCGCCAAGAAAAATGGGAAACAAGACGGGCGCGATCATGAAAATGAGGACGAGGACCAAGATAGGGACCCACGACACCAGTATGTTAGTCCCACCAACGTGGTCCACTCCATCTTCGGGGGCAAGGTCTCCGTCGAGTCTAAACGAGAAACAAAGCTCTTAAAGAGAGCCTGCCTCAACATAGACAGCACGGATGGCCTGATCGCAGATCCGAAATTTCCTCCCTGGTCACACAGGGAAATCTCCTTCAGCAGGAAGGACCAGTGGGCCACCATCCCGGAACCAGGACGTTTCCCTCTAATACTGGATCCTTGCATCAACAGCATCAGATTCGAGCGTGTGCTCGTCGACGGGGGAAGCTCCATTGACATCCTTTTCCGCAACAGCTTGCCTACTCTCAAGATAACCCCGGCACAGCTAAAGCCCTACGATGCTCAATTCTGGGGAGTCTTGCCAGGTCAAAGTTCAGTGCCCCTCGGACAGATAACACTGCCTGTTCAATTCGGCACGTCCGACCACTTTCGAACAGAGTTCGTCAACTTCGTGGTCGCCGACTTCGATGGAACCTACCACGCCATACTGGGCCGACCATCGCTGACGAAGTTCATGGCAGTTCCACATTACTCATATCTGGTCCTCAAAATGCCTACAGAGAAGGGCGTCCTAACTGTCAGAGGCAATGTCTTCCCTGCATATACTTGCGAGGAGGAGAGCTTCAAGATCACTGAAGCAATTGATCTTTCAATTCGCATGGCAGAAACAGCAACCCAAGCTGCACAGCTACCTCCCGACCAGCTCCGACTACCCGAGCAGGAGACCGCCAGAAAGAATTCAAAATTCAAGGAGTACAAGGAAGTACAGCTGGTCGAAGGCAGCCTCGAGAAGATGGCCCTCATCGGGGCCAACCTGGACCCTAAATAGGAAGACGCGCTCGTCAGGTTTCTAAGGGACAACGTTTGCGTTTTCGCATGGAAACCCGCAGACATGCCCGGCGTCCCACGAAACCTGATCGAGCACTCCTTAAATGTCTCGAAGACCGCAAGACCCATCAAGCAAAAGCTACGACGGTTCGCTCGTGACAAAAAGGAGGCTATTAGGACAGAAATAACACGGCTTCTAGCAGCCGGATTCATAAAAGAAGTGTATCATCCCGATTGGCTCGCCAATCCGGTTCTTGTACGCAAAAAGAATAATGAATGGAGAATGTGCGTTGATGACACTAATCTCAATAAACACTGTCCTAAAGATCCTTTTGGTCTCCCTCGCATCGACGAGGTGGTCGACTCAACAGCCGGATGCGAACTCCTCTCTTTTCTAGACTGCTACTCTGGTTATCACCAGATCTCGCTAAAGGAAGATGATCAGATCAAAACATCTTTCATTACTCCTTTCGGCGCATACTGCTACACAACCATGTCCTTTGGACTCAAAAACGCCGGAGCCACCTATCAACGGGCCATCCAGCAATGCCTCCACGACGAGATTCGTGATGACCTCGTCGAGGCTTATGTAGACGACGTCGTCGTCAAAATAAGGGACGCAAGCACCCTAATCGACAACTTAGACCGAACCTTTAAGGCACTAAACAAATACAAGTGGAAGCTTAACCCCAAAAAGTGCATCTTTGGGGTCACTTCTGGTCTACTACTCGGCAACGTCATCACCCGCGACGGCATACGACCGAATCCCTCAAAAGTCAAAGCAGTGCTCGATATGCGACCACCCAAGAATGTCAAGGACATTCAGAAGCTCACCGGATGTATGGCCGCCCTCAGCCGCTTCATCTCAAGGCTAGGAGAAAAAGGCCTTCCCTTCTTCAAACTCTTGAAGGCGTCAGAAAAATTCTCCTGGACAGAGGAAGCTGACACTGCGTTCACCCAGCTCAAGACTTTCCTCACCTCACCGCCTGTTCTCACAGCGCCTCAGCCCAATGAAGACCTACTTCTTTACATTGCAGCAACCGACAGAGTCGTCTCCACGGCAATAGTGGTCGAGTGAGACGAGCTAGGCCACGTCTACAAGGTCCAGAGACCCGTTTATTTCATAAGCGAAGTCTTAAATGAGTCCAAGGCCAGATACCCGCAAATACAGAAGCTCATATACGCCATTCTAATAACGTCAAGGAAGCTAAAGCACTACTTCGACGGCCATCGGGTCTTGGTAACCACCAGTTTCCCTCTTGGGGATATTCTGCGCAACAAAGACGCCAACGGCAGAATTGTAAAATGGGCAATGGAGTTATGCCCATTCTCTCTGGATTTCTAGAGCCGCACCACAGTTAAGTCTCAGGCCCTGGTCGATTTCATCGCAGAGTGGACGGATCTTAACGAGCCTCCCGTTTCCGACGTCTCCGACCACTGGTCAATGTTCTTCGACGGGTCCTTGAACATCAACGACATCGGCGCTGGGATACTTTTCGTGTCGCCTAACAAGGACAAATTGCGTTACGTCCTTAGGATCCTTTTTTCGGCGTCAAACAATGTCGCTGAGTACGAAGCATGCCTACATGGCATACGACTAGCCGTTGAGTTGAGAGTCAAATGCCTCTACGTCCACGGCGACTCCGCTTTAGTTATCAACCAGCTCAACAAGGAATGGGACGCAACCCACGAGAAGATGGATCTCTACTGCAAAGAAATCCGCAAATGGGAATCCAACTTCTATGGCATAGAGTACATCCACGTGGTCCGGGACAAGAACCAGGCAGCGGATGCGCTGTCAAAGTTAGGGTCATCTCGGGCCCAGATCCCGCGAGGTGTTTTCGTCCAGGACATCCATGAGCCAAGTGTGGGCACAGACCTGGTCGAAAAGCAACCTATTGAGGCAATGCTCATAGATGACACTACTCCGATAACCAGCACCCGTGATTGGCGCACCCCGTTCATCAGGTATATATCGGACGGGTCAGGCTTTCAGGATAAAACGGAGAACGAGCGCCTCATCCGACGATCAAAGAATTACATACTGGTGGATGGCAAACTTATGCGAAAAAATGCGAGTTCCGAAGTGCTGCTCAAATGCATATCCCAAGAGGATGGCATCAAGCTCCTAGACGACATACACGCCGGATCCTGCGGTAACCACGCAGCCTCCAGAACACTGGTCGGGAAGGCTTTCCGAGCAGGTTTTTACTGGCCAACCGCGGTAACCGACGCAGAAAAACTGGTCCGACATTGCGAAGGATGCCAGTTCTTCGCCAAAAGGACCCACGTACCTGCTTATGAGATTCAAACTATTCCGTCATCCTGGCCTTTCGCCTGGGGCCTCGACATGATCGGGCCATTTAAACCGGCTCCCGGCAACTTCAAGTTCGTCTTCGTGTTAATCGACAAATTCTCGAAGTGGATCGAATATATGCCACTGGTCAAAGCAACCTCCGAGAAGGCTGTGGAGTTCCTCAATCAAATCATACACAGATTCGGGATCCCCAACAGTATAATCACCGACCTGGGCACTCAGTTCACTGGCACTACGATCTGGGACTTCTGCGATGACAGAGGTATAGTCGTAAAATACGTGTCAGTAGCTCACCCACGAGCAAACGGTCAAGTCGAACGCGCGAACGGAATGATCATTGTTGCCCTAAAGAAAAGGTTGTACACCGAGAACGGCAGAGCGCCTGGTCGATGGATGAAAGAATTGCTGGCCGTGGTCTGGGGTCTCCGAACACAGGCCAGTCGCAATATAGGTGTATCACCCTACTTCATGGTTTATGGCTCCGAGGCAGTACTTCCGTCCGATATAACCTTCAGATCTCCAAGAGTTGAAAACTTCGACCAATCAACGGCTGACAACGCCAGGGAGCTCGAAATCAACTGCATGGAGGAAAAGCGTCTAATTTCATGTCTTCGAACAGCAAAATATCTCGAAGCCATTAGACGGTATCATAACAGGAACATCAAAGACCGTTCTTTCGTGGTCGGTGACCTGGTACTCAATTGGAAAACAAGCCAGGAAGGAACGCACAAGTTATCCACGCCTTGGGAAGGACCCTTTGTGGTCGCCGAAGTCACACGCCCTACATCCTACAGACTGGCGTATCCAGATGGAACACGCGTGCCTAATTCTTGGCACATAGACAAACTGCGCCATTTTTATCCATAAGTTTCAGAATCTTATGCTTGTAAGTTTCTTATAATCAGCAATAATAAAAGCTTTTCTTTTTCGCTATGTATTGTTTACACGCAGAGCTTCCGACGAGTACAACAGTCTTCCTCTGCGCCAAAGATTCTTAACGACTATCAATCAAACACAGTGATACGTCACTCAGATAACATTACAGCGCTCAAATTCATGGTCATGACAAAATTGAAACTTTATTACAAACTTTACATACAGAGTTTATAATAAACACCCCACCAGACGGCTACTAGTCTACTCCTACAAACTATCCTACAGGCCTACTGCTCGGGCTGATCACCCGCTTGGCTTTGCTGCCCAGACGAAGGGGTTGGGGCCACTGGCGCCTGGCTGGCCGAGACCGCAGGCGTCGACCGCCCATCTCCAGCAATGGACGCCCCCGACAACTCCCTGGCCGATCTGTCAGACCCCGGCTGGTCGGAGGGAGTGGCCATCCCGCATAGGTTAATGTCGCCGATCACCGTCGATGACAAGTCTAGCAGGCCAGCTCGAAGGTCGTCTGCCTCCCGCGGGCCGACTTCCTTGGGGTACCCCCTCTCCAGCCTGGATAGGTCGACCAGGGGATAGTGGGCGCGCACCAAGCTGAGGACATGCGCGCCAGCGAACTCCCCGGCGTCCTTGACGAACTGCTGGAGCCAGTCCCACGCCCGTTGCGCTTTCTTGACTGGCATCAGTTTCGGCGCGTGGGGCTGGTCTTCAAGAAGCTCGAGACTGATCAAGTCCAGAACCGGGGCTACTCCTTTCCAAAGCCTAATGCAGTTAGTCTTCCAGGAGTCCCGATCCTTGACCAGCTCGTCTAGGTGCTTCTTGGTATTCACCTTGAGCACTACAAACCAAAGCAGGAGGTCAGTTCAAGAACAAGGAAAGGAACGTTGATCAACCAAATAAAAAAGGCGTGCCACGGTTATTACCAGACAGCTCCCGATTCCTGTGGCCTAGCTCCTCGCCTGCTCGGCGCCCGGCCTCCAGCGCCCCGGCAAGCTCTTGGCCGAGCTGCTCCTTCTCTTGTCGGAGGCGCGCAACCTCTTCCTCCAATTCTACAAGAACAATCCCCTGGTCAACAAAACTAATCACGTAGCTATATACAGCTGTTCGGAGTGCGCGACTGACCTGTCCTCTGCCGATACTGGTCGGCTAAACGCCGAGTAAGCTCGAGACGGCGCTCTTCCTGAGCACTCATCTCGGCCACCTTCTCCCCAACTTCTGACCGAAGCCGGTCCACCTCCGCGGACAGGGCCTTGTTCTCGGCCACAATCCCCTCGATCTGGTCGAAGCACCTCTTCCGGTACTTCGCCGTTTTCATCACGCCCTGCAAGAAGAACATATGTCGAACCCAGGAACACAGTACATAAGTGTCGATCAGCACAAAGGACCACTTACCTTAACCTCGTCCACGAGACGCTTGGCCGCGCGCTCCACCCTCGCGGCCTCTTCCGTCTCCGCGAGCTCCTCGTGTCCGATGAAGTGGTCCCCGCGTTGGCGCCACACGTAGACGTGCTGGCGGCCGTCACGGGGACGACCTTCAATCTCTTCCACGTCGTCGTCAGAGGCCGCCGGGGTATCCTCGTTCACCGCACTACCACCGGCTATGGCCGCAGACATCACTGGCCCCTGGTCCAGGCCAGGGGAGCCTACGGGCGAAGAGGCCCTTGCCCGGGGCGGCGTCGGGACTCCCCTTTCTCTGGCTGGAGGAGTCAGGACTCTACTCTCCTCCCCCACAACATTACTCGAGGGAGGGGTCCTCGCTGCCTCCTCGCCCCTCGTCGGGGTGCTCGCCGCGGCACTCGCCGGGGCCGGTTGTTCCTCGGCGCCCGTAGCAGCGGTTGCTGCCGCAGGCGGCTCCATGGCTTGCGGCGCGGCGTCTCCAACGGCAGCTACATGCTCGGCCGGCCTCTGGTCAGCGACCTGGTTGAGGTTGACGTCCGACGCCGCGCTAGATAATGAAACGACATCAGAAAACAGCAACAAAACACAGAACGTCGCAGTACGAAAGTAAGAATAAGCACTTACAGGTCGGATCGCCTGTGTGTCGCGGTGAACCTCCTCCTGGTCCTACCGGTTGGTGCCTGCGCCCCCGTCTCTACGACGTGCGGTGCAGGAGGGTCGCTGGTCACCCGATCAGTGGGGGCCGGCGCTATGTCCGGGTGACTGCGCGGCCTCCGGACCAGCGACGACGCGGCCTCCTCCTCCTCCTCGTCGTCGTCGGCGATCCGGACGAGGCGATGGCGCTTTGGCGCCTGACTGCTCTCCGCCGGCAGCGCTTCCGCAGGGGAGGGGTCTGCTGCTAGCGGCCTTTTCCCCGCCACTCTGTCTTCGGTGGTCGGGGCGGGATGGTTCTGCTCTTCCTCACTGCTGGTGTACCGAGTACACCGAGCAGCGTCGTCCTCTGGCGGGTCTTCACCCGTGAGATTTCCATGCCAGGTGCCAGTGATATGTACACTGTGCACCGGTCAACAGAGACAAGTCAACAACCACGAAGAACAAGAACTAAGGAGGTACCATCAGTCAGTAGCATTACCTTGGGAGCTGGTCGCCCCAGTTTGAAGGCTTGTACCCGATCACTACCACGGACGAAGCTGCCGTCCGCAAAGTTGAAAAGCTCGTTCAACAGTTGTTGCACTTCGACCTTCTCCAAGACCTCAGGGCTCATCCTAGTCAAGTCCTGGCTCCCAGCGTACTCGTACGCCGAATGCACCCTCTTCTGGCAGGGCATCACCCGACGGCAAACGAAGTTACCGACCACTCCTAGCCCGTCTAAACGCGACCAGTCGATCAGCTTCATCAGGTGTTCTACTTGACCGGCGAACTCTGGGCGGTCCGTCCAACTGACCCACTTCTCGGGAATGTACCCCACGTCGCAGAACGTGGAGCTCCCCGTCTCTTCCATGATGTAGAACCACTTCTTGTACCATTCGGTGAGAGAAGTGTTCCACGGGCAGCTGAGGTACCGATTCTTCATCTGTCACGAAGATTGAGGTATACTCCACCTGTAATCTTGGAGCCTCCAACCGCTCCCTTCTTTCTCAAACAGAAAAGGTGGCGGAAAAGATCAAAGTGCGGCTCTATCCCAACGTAGGCCTCGCACAGATGGATAAAAGTCGAAATAAGAAGAATTGAGTTCGGGTGCAGATTGCAGATCCCGATCTCATAGTAAAGAAGAAGCCCCTGGAGAAAAGGGTGGACAGGAACCCCAAAACCCCTCTTGAAAAAATCCTCAAAAACCACGATCTCACCGGCACGGGGGTCGGGGTAGCTCTCCCCCTCTGGCGTCCTCCACCCACCGAGTTCCTGGCTGTGCAGTAGCCCCATGCCGACGAGGTCGTTAAGGGATCTCACGCTACTCCGGGACTTCTTCCACTCCTTAGCCATCAGTTCGGCCCTCTTCTGGGAGTCGCTCTTCGTCATTGACGCTACGAGGACGGATGCGAGCTGGGCGGACTGATGGTGGTTGCAGAAGGCAAGAGTGGAAAGCTTGAAGGCAATGGCAGTGTAAGCAATACGGGGGGCAATGTCAAGCCTTTATAAGCAACAACTCCACCCCTCCCACTTCCCGCATTCTTGGGAAGTGGGCGGGCCCAATGGCGGACGTGGCGTTTTGGTTTTCAACAATTACCGGCAGTTAATATGGCGGCTTTTTCGTATAATTGATGGTTCCCTTTTCTCGAACCGCACAAAGAGCGGCTGCACAGTTACCAGGCGCACCTTTTCACGCAACCATCTGACAATGCGTCAGGAGGTCTCGTCATGTCACTCATTTATGTGGTAAGATGTTTTTTTCAAAATAACAGACAAAAATTGGTGGAGGATCAACGTTCCTGGGGACTGCACCGACCACCGAGCACTGTATGCTCGGGGACTGGACGCCCAGTCTGCCAGTTTGGAGATCTGGGGACTGCACCGACCACCGAGCACTGTGTGCTCGGGGACTGGTCGCCCAGTCCGCCAGCTCGGAGATCTGGGGGCAGCACCGACCACCGACCACCGAGCACTGCACGCTCGGGGACTGGTCGATCAGCCCGCCAGCTTGGAAGAATTAGGGACTATACCAATCACCAAGGCATTATCTGCTCGGGACTGATTGATAAGTCTATCCGATGGCAAACGAGCATGAGATGCTCGGGGACTGGATAATTTTAATTTTTTAGACCTTGCTACAAGGCTTATACTTCGCCTTCCAGCAAACTCGGGGACTACATCGGTACGATGCATCTGGCGATGCATCTTGGTTTCAGAATTTCTCTGAGGACTTCTCTTCTGACCCTGGCACCACGTGTCTACTCCACCTACTACCAGGCTCGGGGACTAAGTGGGCACACTTCACCTTGCGGTGAATATGCTTGCTTTTATGAGGTCTATACTTTTCAGAAAAGTAAAGTGGGCACACTTCACCAGCAAAGAAATCTTTTTTAATTTAGAACACCATGCATTCTTCGAACAACCTGCTTCTTCGACGTCAGTGTTGGTCAACTGTCTTCTGAATTGGTCAAAACACCGTTGCAACTGTTTGGGTGATTTTCCTGCTTATTGAAGATGTCAAGACTGACTGATCGAAGAAGCTCAAGACGGCGTGCTACATCACAATACATGGTGTTCGGGGACTAGCTATGGGGGTATAAACCCCTATGCCCTCACAGCTAGACTTGGGCCAGGAGGCTTGGCCCATTACGAGACAGGTCCGAGGCTCGATCCAACCGTTTGGAGTTCTGCGCAAGGAAACAAGACGCGAAGATCGAGTAGGATTCTAGTCGGTTAGGATAGGAATTGATATCAGACTATCTATGGCAATTGTAACCGACTAGGATTAGTTTCTAGATTTGTAACCCTGCCCTCCGGACTATATAAGGAGAAGCAAGACATAGGTATTACGCCCACACGGCGGCCGGACCTGGATAAAAAGCTTGTCCATGTCTTGCGTCACCATTGAGTTCGTAGTTTGCGCACCGTCTACCGATAAACTACTACCGTGGGTATACCCCGAGGTAGACTGCCGACTAGCTTTCGTCGACATTCTCGGAAATCAATTTAGATGCACCCAATAGAACTCCAAGATGATGTGTGTCATATGGAATCTCGTTTCGGTTTGTTTGGAGATAGTGTTAGTTTAGGTGCAAGATTGGTGCATGGTTTGCGCATAATGCACCATAGGCTCAGAACCATTGTGGAAGCACCCAATGATACTCCTAGGTGAAGAGGCTCAAGTCGAAGCTTGGTTCGATCTGTTTGGAGATAGTGCTAATCATGAAGCAAGATAGGTGCACGGTTTGCATGGAACGTACCATATGCTTAGAAATCCATTTGGACACACCCGATGGAACTGCTAGATGCACCTGATGGAACTAATAGATGAAGTGTGTCATATGGAATCTCGGTTCAGTCTAGTTGGAGATAGTATTAGTTTCGGTGCAAGATAGGTGCGTTGTTTATGCCCTGTGCACCATAGGCTCACAAACTGTTGTAGAAGTTCCCGATGGTACGCCTAGGTGAAGAGGCTCAAGTGAAAGCTTGATTCTGTCTGTTTGGAGATAGTGCTAATCATGATGCAAGATAGGTGTACGGTTTGCATAGAACGTAGCATATTCTCAGAAAACAATTTCGACGCACCTGATAGAACTCCTAGATGATGTGTCATATGGAATCTCGCTTCGGTCCGTTTGGAGTTAGTGTTAGTCTAAGTGCAAGATTGATGCACGGTTTGCGCATAATGCACCATAAGCTCAGGAACCATTGTGGAAGCACCCGATAATACTCCTAGGTGAAGAGGCTAAAGTGGAAGCTCGGTTCGATCTGTTTGGAGATAGTGCTAATCTTGATGCAAGATAGGTCCATGGTTTGCATGGAACGTACCATATGCTCAGAAATCCAATTAGACGCACCTAATAGAACTCCCAGATGACAAGTGTCATATGGAATCTTGCTTCGGTCTATTTGGAGACAGTTTGTTTTGGAGCAAGATAGGTACACAGTTTGTGTCTAATGCACATTTTGGACGCACGCGATGGTACTCCAAGGTAAAGGGGCTCAAGTGGAAGCTTGGTATGGAGATAGTGCTAATCTTGATGCATGATAGGTGCACGAATTGCATGGAACGTAGGATATGCTTAGAAATTTATTTGGAGGCACCCGATGGAACTCCTAGATGACATGTACCATATAGAATCTCACTTCGATCTCTTTGGAGATAGTGTTAGTTTTTGTGCAAGATAGGTAGATTTTGGACGCAAGCGATGGTACTATTAGGTAAAGGGGCTCAAGTGGACGCTCGATTTGGAGATAGTGCTAATCTTGATGCAAGGTAGGCGCATCGTTTGCATGGAATGTACCATATGCTTGGAAATCAATTTCGACGCACCCGATAGAACTCCTAGATAATGTGTGTCATATAGAATCTTGCTTCGGTCCGTTTGGTGACAATGTTAGTTTCGGTGCAAGATAGGTGCACGGTTTGTGGCCAATGCACCATAGGCTCAGAAACCATTGTGGAAGCACCCGATGTGGAAGCTCGGTTCGGTCTGTTTGGAGATAGTGCTAATCTTGATGTAAGATAGGTGCACAGTTTGCATGGAACGTACCATATGCTTAGAAATCTATTTGTACGCACCCAATAGAACTCTTAGATGATGTGCGTCACATGGAGTCTCGCTTTGGTCTATTTAGAGAAAATGTTAGTTTTAGTGCAAGATAGGTGCACGTTTTGCGCCTCATGCACCATAGGGTCAGAAACCATTGTGGAAGCACCCAATGGTACTCCTAGGTGAAGAGACTCAAGTGAAACCTCGGTTTGGTCTATTTCGATATAGTGCTAAACTTGATGCAAGATAGGTGCACGGTTTGCATAGAACATACCATAAGTTCAGAAATCAATTTGGACACACCCGATAGAACTCCTAGATGATGTGTGTCATATGGAATCTTGCTTCGGTCCACTTGGAGATAGTGTTAGTTTCGGTTTAAGATAGGTGCACGGTTTGCACCTATTGCACCATAGTCTAAGAAACCATTTTGGACGCACCTAGTGGTACACCTTGGTGAACAGGCTCAAGTGTAAGCTTGGTTTGGTCTGTTTGGAGACTGTTAGTTTTGGTGCAAGATTGGTGCACAATTTGCGTATAATGCACCGTAGGCTCGAAAATTATTGTGGAAGCACCCGATGATACTCCTAGGTGAAGGCTCAAGTGGAAGCTTGGTTCAATCTGTTTGGAGATAGTGCTAATCTTGATGCAAGATAGGTGCACGATTTGCAAGGAACGTACCATATGCTAAGAAATCCATTTGGACGCTCCCAATAGAACTCCTAGATGACTGCCATATAGAATCACGCTTCAGTCTGTTCGGAGACATAGTTAGTTTTGGTGCAAGATAGGTACAAGATTTGCGCCTAATGCATCTTAGGCTAAGAAACCATTTTGGATGCACCCGATGATACTCCTAGGTAAAGGTGCTCAAGTGGAAGCTAAGTTTGGTTTGTTTGGATATAGTGCTAATCTTGATGCAAGATAAGTGCACGAATTGCATAGAACATACCATATGCTTAGAAATCTATTTGAAAGCACCTAGTGGAACACCTAGATGATGTGTGTCATATAGAATCTCACTTCGTTCTCTTTGGAGATAGAGCTAGTTTTGGTGCAAGATAGGTACACAGTTTGTGCCTATCGCACCATAGGGTAAGAAACATTTTGGACGCACATGATGGTACTCCTAGGTAAAGGGGCTCAACTGGAAGCTCGGTTTGGAGATAGTGCTAATCTTGATACAAGATAGGTGCACGGTTTGCAGGGAACGTACTATATGCTTGGAAATCAATTTCGATGCACCCGATATTACTCCTAGATAATGTGTGTTATATAGAATCTCGCTTCGGTCTGTTTGGAGACAGTATTAATTTTGGTGCAAGATAGGTGCATTGTTTGCGCCTAATGCACCATAGGCTAAGAAACCATTGTGGAAGCACCCGATGATACTCCTAGGTGAAGAGGCTGAAGTGGAAGCTTGGTTCGGTCTCTTTTGAGATAGTGCTAATCTTGATGTAAAATAGGTGCACAGTTTGTATGGAACATACCACATGCTTAGAAATCAATTTGGATGCACCCAACAGAACTCTTAGATGATGTGTGTCTTATGGAGTCTCGCTTTGGTCTATTTAGAGATAATGTTAGTTTTGGTGCAAGATAGGTGCACGGTTTGCACCTAATGCACCATAGGGTCAGAAACCATTGTGGAAACACTCGATGGTACTCCTAGGCGAAGAGGCTTAAGTGAAATCTTGGTTTGGTCTATTTTGATATAGTGCTAATCTTGATGCAAGATAGGTGCATGGTTTGCATGGAACGTACCATATGCTCAAAAATTAGATTGGACACGCCCAATGGAACTCTTAGATGATGTGTCTCATATGGAATCTCGCTTTGGTCCATTTGGAGATAGTGTTAGTTTCGATGCAAGATAGGTGCACGGTTTGCGCTTAATACACCATAATCTAAGAAACCATTTTGGACGCACCCGGTGGTACTCCTAGGTGAAGAGTCTCAAGTGGAAGCTTAGTTCGGCCTGTTTGGAGATAGTTCTAATCTTGATGCAAAATAAGCGCATGGTTTGCATGGAACGTACCATATGCTTAGAAATCAATTTGGACACACCCAATGGAACTGCTAGAAGCACCTAATTGAACTACTAGATGAAGTGTGTCATATGAAATCTTGCTTCGGTCCAGTTGGAGATAGTATTAGTTTTGGTGCAAGATAGTTGCATGATTTGCGCCTAGTGCACCATAGGCTTAGAAACAATTGTGGTAGTTCTCGATGGTACTCCTAGGTGAAGAGGCTCAAGTGAAAGCTCCGTTTGGTCTGTTGGAGATAGTGCTAATCTTGAAAGCTCCATATTCTCAGAAATTAACTTGGATGCACCCAATAGAACTCCTAGATGATGTGTGTCATATGGAATCTCGCTTCGGTCTATTTGGAGACAGTGTTAGTTTAGGTGCAAGATTGGTGCACAGTTTGCGCATAATGCACCATAGGCTTAGAACCATTGTGGAAGTACCCGATGATACTCCTAGGTGAGGAGGCTCAAATGGAAGCTTGGTACGATCTGTTTGGAGATAGTGCTAATATTGATGCAAGATAGGTGCACAGTTTTCATGGAACGTACCATATGCATAGAAATCCATTTGGACACACCAAATAGAACTATTAGATGACATTTGTTATATGGAATCTTGCTTCAGTCTATTTGGAGACAGAGTTAGTTTTGGTCTGAGATAAGTACATGGTTTGCGCCTAATGCATCATAGGCCAAGAAACCATTTTGGATACACCCGATGATAGTCCTAGGTAAAGGGGCTCAAGTGGAAGCTCAGTTTGGTTTGTTTGAAGATAGTGCTAATCTTGATCCATGATAGGTGCACGAATTGCATGGAATATAGCATATGCTAAGAAATTTATTTGGAAGCACCCAATGGAACTCCTAGATGACGTGTATCATATAGAGTCTCACTTCGATCTCTTTGGAGATAGTGTTAGTTTTGGTGCAAGATAGTTAGATTTTGGACGCACGCGATGTCACTTTTAGGTAAAGGGGCTCAAGTGGATGCTCGGTTTGGAGATAGTGCTAATCTTGGTAGGTGCATGGTTTGCATGTAATGTACCATATGCTCGGAAGTCAATTTGGATGCACCCAATAGATCTCCTAAATGACGTGTGTCATATGGAATCTCGCTTTGGTCTGTTTGGAGACAGTGTGAGTTTCGTTGCATGATAGGTGCATGGTTTGCAACTAATGCACCATAGGATCAGAAACCATTGTCCAAGCACCCAATGGTACTCCTAGGTGAAGAGGCTCAAGTGAAAGCTCAGTTTGGTCCGTTTGAAGATAGTACTAATCTTGAAGCAAGATAGATGCACGGTTTACATGGAACATACCATCTGTTAGAAATCAATTTGGATGCACCCAATAGAACTCCTAGGTGATGTGTGTCATATGGAATCTCGCTCCAGTACATTTGTAGACAGTGTTAGTTTCGATGCAAGATAGGTGCACGGTTTGCGCCTAATGCACCATAGGTTTAGAAACCATTGTGGAAGCACCCGATGATACTCCTAGGTGAACAGGCTCAAGTGGAAGCTCGGTTTGGTCTGTTTGGAGATAGTGCTAATCTTGATGCATGATAGGTGCTTGGTTTGCATGGAACGTACCATATGCTCAGAAATTAATTTAGAGACAACTAATAGAACTCTTAATGGCATATGTCATATGGAATCTCACTTCGGTCTATTTGGAGATAATGTTAGTTTTGGTGCAAGATAGGTGCACAGTTTGTGCCTAATGCACTAGAGGCTAAGAAAACATTTAGGACGCACGTGATGGTACTCCTAGGTAAAGGGGCTCAAGTGGAATCTTGGTTTGGAGATAGTGCTAATCTTGATGCAATATAGGTGCACGGTTTGCATGGAATGTACCATATGCTCGAAAATCAATTTCGACGCACCCGATAGAACTCCTAGATAATGTCTGTCATATAGAATCTTGCTTTGGTCCGTTTGGAGACAATGTTAGTTTTGGTGCAAGATAGGTGCACGGTTTGTGCCTAATGCACCATAGGCTCAGAAACCATTGTGGAAGCACCCGATGTAGAAGCTCGGTTCGGTCTGTTTGGAGATAGTGTTAATCTTGATGCACCCGATATTACTCCTAGATAATGTGTGTCATATAGAATCTTGCTTCGGTCTGTTTGGAGACAATATTAGTTTTGGTGCAAGATAGGTGCATTGTTTGCGCCTAATGCACCATAGGCTCAGAAACCATTTTGGAAGCACCGAATGATACTCCTAGGTGAAGATGCTGAAGTGGAAGCTTGGTTCGGTCCCTTTTGAGATAGTGCTAATCTTGATGTAAGATAGGTGCACAGTTTGCATGGTACATACCACATGCTTAGAAATCAATTTGGATGCACCCAACAGATCTCTTAGATGATGTGTGTCATATGGAGTCTTGCTTTGGTCTATTTAGAGACAATGTTAGTTTCGGTGTAAGATAGGTGCACGGTTTGCACCTAATGCACCATAGGGTCAGAAACCATTATGGAAGCATTCGATGGTACTCCTAGGTGAAGAGGCTCAAGTGAAAGCTTGGTTTGGTCTATTTTGATATAGTGCTAATCTTGATGCAAGATAGGTGCATGGTTTGCATGGAGCATACCATATGCTCAAAAATAAATTTGGACACAACAGATAGAACTCCTAGATGATGTGTGTCATATGGAATCTTGCTTCAGTCCATTTAGAGATAGTGTTAGTTTCGGTGCAAGATAGGTGCACGGTTGGCACATAATGTACCATAGTCTAAGAAACCATTTTGGACGCACCTAGTGGTACTCCTTGGTGAAGATAGTTCTAATCTTGATGCAAGATAGGCGCACGGTTTGCATGGAACGTACCATATGCTCAGAAATCAATTTGGACACACCCGAAGGAACTGCTAGATGCACCTGATGGAACTAATAGATGAAGTGTGTCATATGGAATCTCGGTTCGGTCCAGTTGGAGATAGTATTAGTTTCGGTGCAAGATAGGCGCGTGGTTTGTGCCCACTGCACCATAGGATCAGAAATTGTTGTAGAAGTTCCCAATGGTACTCCTAGGTGAAGAGGCTCAAGTGAAAGCTCGGTTCTATCTGTTTGGAGATAGTGCTAATCTTGATGCAAGATAGGTGTACGGTTTGCATGGAATGTACCATATTCTCATAAATCAATTTGGACGCACCCGATAGAACTCCTAAATGATGTGTGTCATATGGAATCTCGCTTCGGTCCGTTTAGAGTCAGTGTTAGTTTAGGTGCAAGATTGGTGCATGGTTTGCGCATAATGCACCATAGGCTCAGAAACCATTGTAGAAGCACCAGATAATACTCTTAGGTGAAGAGGCTTAAGTGGAACCTCTTTTCGATCTGTTTGGAGATAGTGCTAATCTTGATGCAAGATAGGTGCATGGTTTGCATGGAACGTACCATATGCTCAACAATCCATTTTGACGCACCCAATAGAACTCCTAGATGACATGTGTCATATGGATTATCGCTTGGGTCTATTTAGAGAAAATGTTAGTTTTAGTGGTAGATAGGTGCACGGCTTGCGCCTAATGCACCATAGGGTCAGAAATCATTGTGGAAGCACTGAAGGGTCGAGATGACGGACTAGAGGGGGTGGGTGAATAGTCCTTTCTAAAAATTATTACGCCGGCTAACCATAACAAATGCGGAATTAAAACTATCAGTTTTGCCAAGACTACACCCCTCTATCTAAGTTCTCTAGCACCTTGTAAAAGATCCTAAACAAGTAAACAAGGTACAACCTTAACAAGAGCTCGCCTAACCAATTCTAGGAGCAAGGTCACACAAACCTATGCCACTAGTACTTTGCAAATCGGGGAGCTTCTACACAACTAGTAAGCAAAAGCACAAAGCTCCTAAGCTCACTAGCAAAGCTCAACAACAAGGCAACCAATGCCAAATTAGAGAGCACAAAAGTACTGAGCTACACAAACTAAGCAATGTGACTAACAAGGTTACAGAAACCAAATTAGTCACGCAAGGAAACTACTTCTAGCTACACAAGCAAGAAGGTAACTAGCAAGCTACACAAGCTAACTAATTACAAGAGCAACTACACAAGCACAAGTTATGAAAGTAAGAACAAGCTTGTGTTAGGGACTTGCAAACCAACGGGAAGAACAAAGTTGACACGATGATTTTCTTTCGAGGTTCACTTGGTTGCCACCAAGCTACGTCCCCGTTGACACAAGCTCCAAGGTTGCCGCCAGTCCTCTTGCTAGTGGTGACCCGCAATGTACACTCTCCCACGTGGAGTGCTTACCACAAGCTCTAGCACTTGACCTGGCCGGACCACTTGTCGCTCTTCACGTCTCGCTCAACTAGAGTTGCTCTTCGCGATCCCCGCGGGGTGAGCACCGTACCCCTCACAATCTCTTCTTCGGAGCACCGCACAATCTCCTTGTGTGCTTCGACGGAGTCACAAGCCACCAAGCCGTCTAGGAGGTGGCAACCTCCAAGAGTAACAAGCACCACCGACTTGCAACACGAACACCTAGTGCCACTCGATGCAATCTCTCAATGCAACGCACTAGAATCACTCACTCGCTATTGATTCACACTCTTGCAAGCACAAGTGAGTTAGAGGCTTTCCTAGCACTCCCCAAGCATGGACACTAAGTCCCAAGGGTGCTCTCTGTCAGCCAAGGCCGGCCACCACTTCTATTTAAAGCCCCAAGGGCCAAACTAGCCGTTGCCCCTTCACTGGGCAAAACACGAGGGCACCGGACGCTCACAGGGAGCCACCGGACGCTCAACTCCTAGCGTCCGGTGCTCAAGCGTTAGCCACGTGTCACTAGCCGTTTGAACTCGACCGTTGCTGCCAACGCCTACTGCGCACGCGCGCCTGCACAGCACCACCGGACGCGTCCGGTGCACACCGGACTCGTACATAGAGAGCTCCACAAACTCGCAGGGTCACCGGACGCTGAGCAAGTTGCCACCGGACGCGTCCGGTGCACACCGGTCCTAAACTCAGAGAGGTCTGAAAACGCGCAGGGTCATCGGACGCGAGCCACCGGACGCACCCTGAGCGTCCGGTGCTCACCGAACTCATGCGCAGAGAGGGTCACCAAACCGCCCGCACACCGTACGCTGAGCACCGGACTCACTCCGGTGCGTCCGGTGCACTCTGGACAGACCCGACAATACATCGGACGCTAAAGGCCAGCGTCCGGTGCCTCCACGCACACTCCCGCGACTTCTCCAAAATTCCCACCGACGCAATATAAAATATGCAATTAATTTTCTCAAAAGCGCCGAATCTCGCCTCGCAAGCTCGGCGGGAGGGAGAGAGGAACCCAAACCCCTCTCAACCCTAGGAACTCCACCTCCTTTGTAAATGTGCCAACACCACCAAGTGTACACCTCCATGTGCAAGTGTGTTAGCATTTTCACAAACATTTTCCCAAAGGAGTTATCCTCTCAACTTGCCACGCCACTCGATCCTAACACGTATGCAAAGTTAGATCGCTCAAGTGGCACTAGATGACCGATATGCAAACAAGTTTGCCCCTCGTGATAGTACGGCCATCTATCCTAAATCCGGTCATAAACTTCTCTACACACCTATGACCGGTGAAATGGAAAAGCCCTAGGTTATACCTTTGCCTTGCGCTTTCCATTCCATCTCCTCCAATGTTGATGCAACACATGCACCAACCAATCACCAAATGATATGATCCACTTCATATCATCACGTGACTGTATTGGTTCATCGATCTTGACCTCACTTGCTCTTCACCGTTGCCTCAGTCCATCGGCGCCAAGTCTTGCTCAAGCTTCACCATCACACGTGGTCCCTCGCTTCAAAGCCTCCGACTTGCCCTTCACTCTTGCAACTGGTCCATCGAGCAAAGCTTCATCTTGATCTTCTCCACCTTGGTCACATGACTCCATGTCATGTCTCATATGCAATGAGCTCCTCCATCATCATATCATCACCTGTGGACTAATCTCCTGTGTATCTCACATAAACACTATTAGTTCACCTAAGTTGTCACTCAATTACCAAAACCAAACAAGGACCTTTCAACCTCCCCCTTTTTGATAATTGATGACAACTCTACAAAGATATGGAAATTAAGCTTTTTCAAGCTAGCACATCACATAAGTGTTAATTGCTAACTTGATTTGGATTTTATGCTACTTATCCAGCATTTAAGCTCTATGTCAAGATTTGGATAAGCACCACAAAACCCTACTAAGTGCTAAGGTGTATAGAATAAACCTTTGTAGCTCGATACCATATTCGATATCAATTGAAGCATTCAATGTGCACCATCCTTAGCACCATGTGTAGCTAGACAACAAAAACACTAGAAACCCCGTGAGATCAACATTAAAAGCAAGGGTCTAGTCTTTACTTGAAGAACACAAGTCTAGCTACCAACCTATGTATGGTAGTTATCATATCATCAATCAATTTCTATAACTAGCATACACCACACAAGCATGCATATTGAATTTAAAAACTTACGCAATGCAAGCAAGCACATGAATATGCACAAATCAAATGCAAACAAAGAAGGTTCATGAGCTTGCTCCCCCTACTTCTGTGCTTTACTTTTGTCCAAGAATTTTGATCCATCATTTTTTTAATGTTGCTCCCTTGTCCATGTCCATCTTTGATCTCTCCCCCTTGAAACATATATTTTGTTGTCCAACTTATCCCATGATCATATCTTTGTTCCAACTTCTCCCCCTTTGTCATCAATTTCCATAAAAGGTATGTGATGCCAATTAAATCACTTGATACCAATTGAAAAAGTGTGAATCTCATTGTGACAAAGGATTGCATGGGGATAGATGGTTGAGGCTTGAATCTTGCATTTTTATGGACATCACCATATGTGTTGGAATGACATTACTTGAATTTCTCTTGAGATACCACATAGGATCTTTGACCTTGATACCTTTTGGTGGGGCACTCCCCCTATGTCATAGCATGGGTCATTCACTTGTCAATCTTGTTGGTGAGGGAACTTTCTTTGCTTGATGATCACTTAAAGTTGAGGATCACTTGTGGAACCACCTTCTTGTATGATAGATACAATATGTATAAATGTGATATCACTTGAAATATCTTGTTCGATACCATATGGGATTCTTCTACCAATAAGGTCTTCTAGTATGGAACCACTTGTTTGCTATCTTGAACATTTGTTATCATCATGAGTACCATTTGTTGGATACCAATTGAAGAAACATTTGAATTTAGATACCATTTGCATTGTTGTCTTGTTCTTGTACTCTAATCATCATGAGCTTCTAATTGTTGACTTGAACTATGTTGATTTGCCTAAGCTTCCAAGTCCGGTTTGAACCAATGACAAGCTTTTTCACACCTCACATTAAGGGTTATCTTGCCAATGTTGTACTTGTCACTTGTTAACAATCCAAAATAGATCAAGTACTTAGGTTCACTAGAGCATGAACAAACTCATATACATACCACTAGATCAACTAATCATTCAAGCAATAGTGGTAGGTTTATGAATTTAAAACTTTTCATTTGACATGCATGATCCTATTAAGCATGTACTATATGCACTAACCGCATACTAGTAAGGGATGAAATGATCATGCACATTACAATGTTACCTTTGCTATGTTGGAGAAGAGGATAGTCACATAGATTCCAATTCATTTCTCCAATAGCAATGTGAAGTCCAATTAATAAGCTTGGTGAAGATCAATTATAAATGCCAATTGATAGATCAAATCTTCACCCATATGAATGGAAAAACCACTTTATGATCAAGTGCACTATCTTGTTGTGGTTGGCTTGCTTCTTCTTTTGATCATTGCTTGCATGAGAGAACTACTAAGAATATCACCTGAAATAGCATGACTAGCTCTCGTTTGGGTTGTAGCTTGCTTTCTTGATCAATCCTTTTGATGGCTTCAACTAAGCATCTCAAATGTCCTTTAGATCACCACTTCCATGTTAGCTTTCCAAGCACCACACTTGGTTTACCCACTCCTCGGGCGGCACGCCCCTCACATAGGGAGAAGTGACCTCTCTCCAAAGAACTATTTTTGATACTTACTTGAATTGCTTTGATTGATTGATTCAAGTGACGGACTTAATGTGATGAGTAACCATGAATTCCCCCTTTTTTAAGTCCTTTTCTTTCTACTTGTTTAAGTCCTTTTCTTTCTACTAATTTGTCATCAATACTCACTAGAACTTAAACTTTACCTTCATATTGAGTTTGATCTGATCTTCAATTTGAGTACTAAATGTGTACACTAAGTACATTCCACAACCAAATGCCCTTGTGCTCATTACTTGTCCTGCTTATAGATCAATTCAAAACCAAACTTAGGTGCCTCAAACACTTGTAAACATGTTTCCAACTTGAGGACCTTTCAATTGAAGTGACTTTAGATCAATCCAATAATTGTCACTTTTCTGGCAGATTCTGTACCCTTTAAAGAAATATCAATATCTCACAATGTGCAGATCCAAATATCACGAAATTTGGTGGAGATGTGACTCACTAAGTAATCTAGCAGCTGCAAAAATTTGAGCTTCATTTGACTTCTGGATTGCTACCAGATTTCAATTCTTCCACCACTGCTACATGCTGAAAACTGCTGCACTATAGCTGATAAGATCTACTCCAAAACCGAAGTATCCCTCATCCAATTTTCATGAGATTTTTACAGCATCTTCTATGATAAGTGCACAGCATGCATACCAAATTTCAAGCCATTCCAAATAGATTTTGTCACTCAAACTCAGACTTGATATTTGCTAGCTCAGGTTTTCAATATTTGGCAGATTTCAAGTAATTGACCTATACTTGTTCAAATTGAACCAAACTTGAAATCGACTTGATTGAATACTCTCATAAGACATATATCAATTCAATCCACTTATTAAAAGTCATCTCATGAATTTATTCAACTCAAATCAATCCAAACTTGATTGCTAACCATTTAATCCATTCAATCATCTTATAGCAAGCAACATTGCATATATATCCAATTCAATCAACTCATATGCACCCAAATGAATGTGATCAACAAAGATATACCTTGATTAGCTTATGATCATCCAATTTGCAAGCTTCAACTCATGTATTTGCAAGCCATCAAATAATCCAATAAATCACCACAACTTGAATGTGACACTTGTATATTATAGCACATTTGGACTTCACTATCTTGTCATGGCATTGGGTTTGGTTGTGCACTAGGTTTCAATAATTAACTCAATCATATGATGAACAATTATAGGATCAATTGAATCAAGTCTCCAATGCTAATGGTACCTAAACAATCATCCACCTTTTGATGGTACCCAAACTAGTTTGGGTCCTCTCAAGTTAGGAGCAACATACTTAGGCAATGCCTTAGTATGAATAGCGGGATGTTTTGCAATAGCAACCATAGAGGTACCATCACCATCCTTTCTAAGCATATTATGGTTATCAATTGAAATAGGCTTATAACTATTACCTAGGGGACATGAATGAGCCATGTGTCCCCTTTCCCGGCATAAGTAGCAACTTCTCTTTGATTGAGCCTTTTCTTCCTTGCTCATGTGTTGCTTCTCATTGCCTTGCTTCTTGAGGGTTGCTTGAGCCTTCTTCTCAAGCTTGGTAGGACACCTCGAGGCAAAGTGTCCCTCATTCTTGCACTCAAAACACATGATGTGAGCATAAGCTTTCTTCTTGTCTTGATTCTTGCTCATGATCTTGGCATCTTGGATTTGCATTGGATGCCTTGCTCTTCCACCCCTTCTTGTTTTCTTCTTCTTCTTCTTCATCAAGTCACCGTGATGGTTGAACTTGACTTGAGCTTTGGGCTTCTTTTCTTGCTCAACTTGTGGCTTAGATTGAGGCTTTACTTGTTGCTTCACCAATTGCTTGGTTGGGCACATTGAGGTGAGATGACCCCAAGTGCGACATTTGAAGCACTTGACATGCTTTATCCTCTCTTCTTCTTTTATCTTCTTGAGCTTCTCTTTGTTTCGGCAACCATTGGCAAGATGTCCCACTTCATGGCACCGATAGCACATGAAATGAGAAAGATTTCCCTTTTCTTACTTTCTTTTGCCCTTTGTCATCTTTTCTTTGAAGCCAAGGCCACACTTGTCACCATAGATTCTTTGAGTCTTCAATATATGCTCAAAGGTGACTTTTGAATTATAGCACCTCTCTAGCTTGTTGGTCAAGTTCTTCACTTGTTCAATGAGCTTATTGTTCTCCTTCAAAAGGTTAGTCTCACAAGACATAGAAGTAGAACAAGCATCTATATCTGAAGAACATGGCATAGATAGTAAATCATGGCAAGAGGTGGATACATGCTTCTTGCCTACATCACAAGGGTTAGTAATAATATGTGATTGATCATTTGACCCAAGTGATGAGCTCTCACTAGTTTTAATTTCTTCATTAGAAATCTTCTTAGTGAGAAATGCATGATGTTTTACCAAGTTATCATGAGTAACACAAAGTTCCTCATGAACCAATTTTAGCTCCTCATGTGAACAAGTAGTAACATAAAGTAGATGCTTTTGTTGTTCACATATGGTCTTTAGAAATGAGTTTTCATTTTTCAATTTACTTGTTTTAGCCATCTCATTTCTTAAAGCTTTGGTGAGTCTACATACACGCTCAAAATTTGGATCATCACAATCAACAATCACATCTCCAATAGATACCTTGCTGTCACCGTGAGACATGGAGGAATGTGATGAAGTGGATGAGCTTGTAGAAGCATCACTCTCATAGCCATCATCTTCATCCTCACTTGACCATGAGGGAGCAATCCTCCACAACCACCATGTTGTGGTCGTGCTCAACATCCTCACGTGCATCCACCTTTGGCACATCATCTTCTTTGGTGATCGCCCTATATTTCTCATTGAGATAACTCCAAATCTCATGAGAGGACTTTGGCCTTGTTTAGTTCCAAAATATTTTGGGTCAAATGCAAAAATTTTTGCTATTTTGCATTTTGGAAGTAAACATGTCCAAAATATTTTGGCCCTAAACTTTTTACAAAATATCGGTCTTGTTTAGTTCCAAAATTTTTTGCAAAATGGATATGGTAGCACTTTCGTTTGTATTTGACAAATATTATCCAATAATGGAATTATTAGACTCAAAAGATTCGTATCGCAAATTACATATAAACTATGCAATTAGTTATTTTTCTATCTATATTTAATGCTCTGCACATGTGCCGTAAGATTCGATATGAAGGGAATCTGAAAAGTTTTGCTAAATTTTTTGGCAAGTGAACACCAAAACCAAAAGATTTTGGTGTTAGAATTTTGGTGGGAGTCTCAAGGTATTGGGTTTTTGGCTTTTTTGCAAAATACTTCATGAACTAAACAAGGCCTTTATATCCATGATCTCACCAAATATGTTATCTTTCATGGATGAATAGAAGATGTTAGTAGCTTGGTAGTCGAGATGTAGACATTTCTCTTGTGCTTGAGTTAGATTCTCTTCATCCAACACTTGAGAAAAGCCTACATCTACCATCCACCACATTTGTGGAGAAATATACTTAAAATTGCATGTCATCCAATTTCTCCACTGTGCAAAGTGTGTGCCATCAAAAATGTGTGGACACTCAACATCTAGCCCATAAGCCGTCATCCTCTCGGGTCGGTGAAGACCACAAATGAGAGACCTAGCTTTGATACCACTTGAAGGGTCGAGATGGCGGACTAGAGGGGGGTGAATAGTCCTTTCTAAAAATTATTACGCCGGCTAACCGAAACAAATGCAAAATTAAAACTATCGGTCTAGCCAAGACTACGCCCCTCTATCTAAGTTCTCTATCACCTTGTAAAAGATCCTAAACAAGCAAACAAGATGCAACCTTAGCAAGAGCTCGCCTAACCAATTCTAGGAGCAATGTCACACAAACCTATGCCACTAGTACTTTGCAAACTAGGGAGCTTCTACACAACTAGTAAGCAAAAGCACAAAGCTCCTAAGCTCAGTAGCAAAGCTCAACAACAACGCAACCAATGCCAAATTAGAGAGCGCAAAAGTACTTAGCTACACAAACTAAGCAATGTGACTAACAAGGTTACACAAACCAAATTAGTCACGCAAGGGAACTACTTCTAGCTACACAAGCAAGAAGGTAACTAGCAAGCTACACAAGCTAACTAATTACAAGAGCAACTACACAAGCACAAGTATATGAAAGTAAGAACAAGCTTGTGTTAGGGACTTGCAAACCAACGGGAAGAACAAAGTTGACACGATGATTTTCTTCCGAGGTTCACTTGGTTGCCACCAAGCTACGTCCCCGTTGACACAAGCTCCAAGGTTGCCGCCGGTCCTCTTACTAGTGGTGACCCGCAAGTCACACTCTCCCACGTGGAGTGCTTACCACAAGCTCTAGCACTTGACCCAGCCGGACCACTTGTCGCTCTTCATGTCTCGCTCAACTAGAGTTGCTCTTCGTGATCCCCGCGGGCTGAGCACCGTACCCCTCACAATCTCTTCTCCAAAGCACCGCACAATCTCCTTGTGTGCTTCGACGGAGTCACAAGCCACCAAGCCGTCTAGGAGGTGGCAACCTCCAAGAGTAACAAGAACCACCGGCTTGCAACACGAACACCTAGGGCCACTCGATGCAATCTCTCAATGCAACGCACTAGAATCACTCACTCGCTATTGATTCGCACTCTTGCAAGCACAAGTGAGTTAGAGGCTTTCCTAGCACTCCCCAAGCATGGACACTAAGTCCCAAGGGTGCTCTCTGCCAGCCAAGGCCGGCCACCGCTTCTATTTATAGCCCCAAGGGCTAAACTAGCTATTGCCCCTTCACTGGGCAAAACACGAGGGCACCGGACGCTCACAGGGAGCCACCGGACGCTCCACTCCTAGCGTCCGGTGCTCAAGCGTCAGCCACGTGTCACTAGCCATTTGAACTCGACCATTGCTGCCAACGGCTACTGCGCACGCGCGCCTGCACAGCACCACTGGACACTCTGCTGCGTCACACCGGACACATCCGGTGCACACCGCACTCGTGCGCAGAGAGCTCCGCAAACTCGCAGGGTCACCGGACGCGAGCCACCGGATGCTGAGCAAGTTGCCAGCAGTCCTAAACTCAGAGTGGTCTGAAAACGCGCAGGGTCACTGGACGCGAGCCACCAGACGCACCCTGAGCGTCCGGTGCTCACCGGACTCATGCGCAAAGAGGGTCACCAAACCTCCTGCACAACGGACGCTGAGCACCGGACTCACCTCCGGTGCGTCCGGTGCACTCTGGACAGACCCGACAATACACCGGACGCTAAAGGCCAGCGTCCGATGCCTCCATGCAGTGCGTCACTCCCACGACTTCTCTAAAATTCCCACCGGCGCAATATAAAATATGCACTTAATTTTCTCAAAAGCGCCGAATCTCACCTCGCAAGCTCGGCGGGAGGGAGAGAGGAACCCAAACCCCTCTCAACCCTAGGAACTCCACCTCCTTTGTAAATGTGCCAACACCACCAAGTGTACACCTCCATGTGCAAGTGTGTTAGCATTTTCACAAACATTTTCCCAAAGGAGTTAGCCTCTCAACTTACCACGCCACTCGATCCTAACACGTATGCCAAGTTAGATCGCTCAAGTGGCACTAGATGACCGATATGCAAACAAGTTTGCCCCTCTTGATAGTACGGCTATCTATCCTAAATCCGGTCATAAACTTCTCTACACACCTATGACCGGTGAAATGGAAAAGCCCTAGGTTATACCTTTGCCTTGCGCTTTCCATTCCATCTCCTCCAATGTTGATGCAACACATGCACCAACCAATCACCAAATGATATGATCCACTTCATATCATCACGTGACCGTATTGGTTCATCGATCTTGACCTCACTTGCTCTTCACCGTTGCCTCAGTCCATCGGCGCCAAGTCTTGCTCAAGCTTCACCGTCACACGTGGTCCCTCGCTTCAAAGCCTCCGACTTGCCCTTCACTCTTGCAACCGGTCCAGCGAGCCAAGCCTCATCTTGATCTTCTCCACCTTGGTCATATGACTCCATGTCATGTCTCATATGCAATGAGCTCCTCCATCATCATATCAT
The DNA here is from genome assembly GCF_000003195.3 of Sorghum bicolor. Classification (NCBI taxonomy): domain Eukaryota; kingdom Viridiplantae; phylum Streptophyta; class Magnoliopsida; order Poales; family Poaceae; genus Sorghum; species Sorghum bicolor. Next base: position 155,667 of record NW_018396420.1, on the reverse strand, counting down.
CACCTGTGGACTAATCTCCTATGTATCTCACATAAACACTATTAGTTCACCTAAGTTGTCACTCAATTACCAAAACCAAACAAGGACCTTTCAAGCACCCTATGGTACTTCTAGGTGAAGAGGCTCAAGTGAAAGCTTGGTTTGGTTTGATTCGAGATATTGCTAATCTTAAGGCAAGATAGGTGCATGGTTTGCGTGGAACATATCATATGCTCGGAAATCAATTTGGACACCTGATCGAACTCCTAGATGATTTGTGTCATATGGAATCTTGCTTCGGTCCATTTGGAGATAGTGTTAGTTTTGATGTAAGATAGGTGCACAATTTGCAAGTAATGCACCATAATCTAAGAAACCATTTTGGACGCACCCGATGGTACTCCTTGGTGAAGAGGCTCAAGTGGAAGCTTGGTTCGGTCTGTTTGGAGATAGTTCTAATCTTGATGCAAGACAGGTGCACGGTTTGCATGGAACGTACCATATGCTTAGAAATCAATTTGGACACACCAGATGGAACTGCTATAAGCACTTGATGAACTACTAGATGAAGTGTGTCATATGGAATCTCGCTTCGGTCTAGTTGGAGATAGTATTTGTTTTGGTGCAAGATAGGTGCATGATTTGCGCCCAGTGCACCATAGGCTTAGAAACCATTGTGGAAGTTCCCGATGGTACTCCTAGGTGAAGAGGCTCAAATGAAAGCTCCATTCGGTATGTTTGGAGATAATGCTAATCTTGATGCAAGATAGGTTAAAGGTTTGCATGGAATGTACCATATTCTTGAAAATCAATTTGGATGCACCCCATAGAACTCCTAGATGATGTGTGTCATATAGAATCTTGCATCGGTCTGTTTGGAGACAGTGTTAGTTTAGGTGCAAGTTTGGTGCACGGTTTGCGCATAATGCACCATAGGCTCAGAACCATTGTGGAAGCATCCGATGATAATCCTAGGTAGGAGGCTCAAATGGAAGCTTGGTTCGATCTGTTTGGAGATAGTGCTAATCATGATGCAAGATAGGTGCACGGTTTGCATCGAACGTACCATAAGCACAGAAATCCATTTGGAGACAATTAATAGTTTTGGTGCAAGATAGGTACACGATTTGCGCCTAATGCATCATAGGCTAAGAAACCATTTTGGATGCACCCAATGATAGTCCTAGGTAAAGGCTCTCAAGTGGAAGCTCAGTTTGGTTTGTTTGGAGATAGTAATAATCTTGATGCAAGATAGCATGAATTGCATGGAATATACCATATGCTTAGAAATCTATTTGGAAGCAACCAATGGAACTCCTAGATGATGTGTGTCATATAGAATCTCACTTCGATCTCTTTGGAGATAGTGCTAGTTTTGGTGCAAGATAGATACATTTTGGACGCACGCGATGGTACTCCTAGGTAAAGGGGCTCAATTGGACGCTCGGTTTGGAGATAGTGCTAATCTTGATGCAATGTAGGTGCACAGTTTGCATGGAACGTACCATATGCTGGGAAGTCATTTTGGACGCACCCAATGGTTCTTCTAAATGGCGTGTGTCATATGGAATCTTGCTTTGGTCTGTTTGGAGATAGTGTGAGTTTCATTGCAAGATAGGTGCACAGTTTGCAACTAATGCACCATTGGATCAGTAACCATTGTCTAAGCACCCAATGGTACTCCTAGGTGAAGAGGCTCAAGTGAAAGCTCAGTTTGGTCTGTTTGAAGATAGTGCTAATCTTGAAGCAAGTTAGATGCACGGTTTACATGGAACATACCATCTGCTCAGAAATCAATTTGGATGCACCCAATAGAACTCCTAGATGATGTGTGTCATATGGAATCTCGCTCTAATACATTTGTAGACAGTGTTAGTTTCGATGCAAGATAGGTGCACGGTTTTGAGCCTAATGCACCATAGGCTCAAAAACCATTGTGGAAGCACCCAATGATAATCCTTGGTGAAGAGGCTCAAGTGGAAGCTCGGTTCGGTCTGTTTGGAGATAGTGCTAATCTTGATGCAAGATAGGTGCATGGTTTGCATGGAATCTACCATATGCTCATAAATTAATTTAGACGCACCTAATAGAACTCTTAGATGACGTATGTCATATGGAATCTCACTTTGATCTATTTGGAGATAGTGTTAGTTTTGGTGCAAGATAGGTGCATGGTTTGCGCCTAATGCACTAGAGGCTAAGAAACCATTTAGGACGCACACGATGGTGCTCCTAGCTAAAGGGGCTCAAGTGGAAGCTCGGTTTGGAGATAGTGCTAATCTTGATGCGAGATAGGTGCACGGTTTGCATAGAACATACCATATGCTCAGAAATCAATTTCGATGCACCCGATAGGACTCCTAGATAATTTGTGTCATATGGATTCTCACTTTGGTCTATTTGGAGACAGTGTTAGTTTCTGTGCAAGATAGCTGCACGTTTTGCGCCTAATGCACCATAGGCTAAGAACCATTTTGGACACACCTAATGGTACTCCTAGGTAAAGGGGCTCAATTGAAAGCTTGGTTTGATCTATTTTGAGATAGTGCTAATCTTGATGCAAGATAGGTGCAGGTTTGCATGGAACGTAACATATGCTCAAAAATCAATTTGGATGTACCCGATGGAACTCCAAGATGATGTGTGTCATATGGAATCTCATTTCAATCCACTTAGAGATAGTGTTAGTTTTATACAAGATAGGTGCACGGTTTGCGCCTAATACACCATAGGCTCAGAAACCGTTGTGGAAGCACCCGATGGTACTCCTAGGTGAAGAGGCTCAAGTGAAAATGCTCGGTCCGATCTGTTTGGAGATAGTGCTAATCTTGATAAAAGATAGTTGCATGGTTTGCATGGAACATACCATATGCTCGAAAATCAATTTGGACGCACCCGACGGAATTACTAGATGACATGTGTCATATGTAATCTCGCTTCGGTCCATTTGGAGACAATGTTAGTTTCAGTGCAAGATAGGTGCACGGTTTGCGCCTAATGCACCATAGGCTCATAAACTATTGTGGAAGCACCAAATGATACTCCTAGATGAAGAGGCTCAAATGGAAGCTCAGTTTGGTCTGTTTGGAGATAGTGCTAATCTTGATGCACAATAGGTGCACGGTTTGCGTGGAACATACCATATGCTCAGAAATCAAATTTGACACACCTGATAGAACTCCCAGATGATGTGTGTTGCATGGAATCTAACTTTGGTTCATTTGGACATAGTGTTAGTTTCGGTGCAAGATAGGTGCAAAGTTTGCGCCTAATTCACCATAGTCTATGAAAATATTTTGGACGCACCTGATGGTACTCCTAGTTGAAGAGGCTCAAGTGGAAGCTTGGTTTGGTCTATTTGGAGATAGTGCTACTCTCGATGCAGGATAGGAGCACGGTTTGCATGGACATAGAATATGCTCGGAAGTCAATTTGGACGCACCCGATGGAACTCGTAGATGACGTGTGTCATATGGAATTTTGCTTCGGTCTGTTTGGAGATCGTGTTAGTTTCTATGCAAGATAGGTGCATGGTTTGTGCCTAATGCACCATAGGCTAAGAACCTTTTTGGACACACCTAATGGTACTCCTAGGTAAAGGGGCTCAAGTAGAAGCTTGGTTTGATCTGTTTTGAGATAATATGCTAATCTTGTTGCAAGATAGGTGCACGGTTTGCATAGAACATAACATATGCTCAGAAATCAATTTGGACACACCTTATGACCTCCTAGATGATGTGTGTCATATGGAATCTCATTTCAATCCACTTAGAGATAGTGTTAGTTTCGGTGCAAGATAGGTGCACGGTTTGCACCTAATGCACTATAGGCTTAGAAAACAATGTGGAAGCACCCAATGGTACTCCTGGCTGAAGAGGCTCAAGTGAATGCTCGGTCTGGTCTGTTTGGAGATAATGCTAATATTCATGTAAGATAGGTGCTCGGTTTGCATGAAACGTACCATATGCTTGAAAATCAATTTGGATGCACCCGATGGAACTCCTAGATGATGTGTGTCATATGGAATCTCGCTTTGGTCCCTTTGGAGATAGTGTTAGTTTTGGTGCAAGATAGGTGCACGGTTTCCACCTAATGCACCATAGTCTAAGAAACCATTTTGGACGCACTCGATAGTACTCCTAGGTGAAGAGGCTCAAGTGGAAGCTCGGTTTGGTCTATTTGGAGATAGTGCTAATCTTGATGCAAGATCAGTGCACAGTTTGCGTGGAACATACCATATGCTCAGAAATCAATTTGGACACACCTGATAGAACTCCCAAATGATGTGTGTCATATGGAATCACTTTGGTTCATTTGGACATAGTGTTAGTTTTGGTGCAATAGAGGTCCAGGTTTGCGCCTAATTTACCATAGTCTAAGAAACCATTTTGGATGCACCTAATGGTAATCCTAGGTTAAGATGCTCAAGTGGAAGAACAGTTTGGTCTATTTGGAGATAGTGCTAATCTTGATGCAAGATAGGAGCACGGTTTGCATGGACATAGAATATTTAGGCGAACCCGATGGAACTTGTAGATGACATGTGTCATATGGAATCTCACTTCGGTCTGTTTGGAGACATTGTTAGTTTCTGTGCAAGATAGGTGCATGGTTTACGCCTAGTGCACCATAGGCTAAGAACCATTTTGGACACACCTAATGATACGCCTAGGTAAAGGGGCTCAAGTGGAAGCTTGGTTTGATTTGTTTAGAGATAGTGTTAATCTTGATTTAAGAAAGGTGCAGGTTTGCATGGAATGTAACATATGCACAGAAATCAATTTGGACGCACCCAATGGAACTCCTAGATGATGTGTGTCATATGGAATCTCGGTTTGGTCACTTTGGAGATAGTGTTAGTTTCGGTGCAAGATAGGTGCACGGTTTGCACCTAATGCACCATAGTCTAAGAAACCATTTTGGACGCACTCGATGGTACTCCTAGGTGAAGAGGCTCAAATGGAAGCTCAGTTTGGTCTATTTGGAGATAGTGCCAATCTTGATGCAAGACTAATGCACGGTTTGCGTGGAACATACAATATGCTCAGAAATCAATTTGAACACACCCGATAGAACTCCCAGATGATGTGTGTCATATGGAATCACTTCGGTTCATTTGGACATAGTTTTAGTTTTGGTGCAAGATAGGTGCACGTTTTACGCCTAATTCACCATAATCTAAGAAACCATTTTGGATACACTTGATGGTAATCCTAGGTGAAGAGGCTCAAGTGGAAGCACAGTTTGGTCTATTTGGAGATAGTGCTAACCCTGATGTAAGATAGGAGCACGGTTTGCATGGACATAGAATATGCTCGGAAATCAATTTAGACGCACCTCATGGAACTTGTGGATGACGTGTGTCATATAGAATCTTGCTTCGGTCTATTTGGAGACATTGTTAGTTTCTGTGCAAGATAGGTGCACGGTTTGCGCCTAGTGCACTATAGGCTAAGAACCATTTTGGACACATCTAATGATACGCCTAGGTAAAGGGGCTCAAGTGGAAGCTTGGTTTGATCTGTTTTGAGATAGTGCTAATCTCTATGCAAGATAGGTGCAGGTTTGCATGGAACGTAACATATGCTCAAAAATCAATTTGGACGCACCCAATGGAACTCCTAGATGACGTGTGTCATATGGAATGCCATTTCAATCCACTTAGAGATAGTGTTAGTTTCGGTGCAAGATAGGTGCACGGTTTGCATGAAACGTACCATATGCTCGAAAATCAATTTGGATGCACCTGATGGAACTACTAGATGATGTGTGTCATATGGAATTTTGCTTTGGTCCCTTTGGAAATATTGTTAGTTTTCGTCCAATATAGGTGAACGGTTTAAATCTAATGCACCATAGTCGAAGAAACCATTTTGGACGCACTCGATGGTACTCCTAGGTGAAGAGGCTCAAGTGGAAGCTCGGGTTGGTCTATTTGGTGACAGTGCTAATCTTGATGCAAGATTGGTGCACGGTTTACGTGGAACATACCATATGCTCATATGCTCAGAAATAAATTTGGACACACCTGATAGAACTCCAAGATGATGTGTGTCACATGGTAACACTTCGGTTCATTTGGACATAGTGTTAGTTTTGGTGCAAGACAGGTGCACAGTTTTCACCTAATTCACCATAGTCTAAGAAACCATTTTGGATGCACTTGATGGTAATCCTTGGTGAAGAGGCTCAAGTGGAAGCACAGTTTGGTCTATTTGGAGATAGTGTTAATCTTGATGCAAGATAGGAGCACGGTTTGCATGGACATAGAATATGCTCGGAAATCAATTTAGACGCACCCGATGGAACATGTAGATGACGTGTGTCATACGGAATCTCACTTCGGTCTGTTGGGAGACAATGTTAGTTTATGTGCAAGATAGGTGCACGGTTTGCACCTAGTGCACCATAGGCTAAGAACCATTTTGGACGCACCTGATGGTACTCCTAGGTGAAGAGGCTCAAATAGAAGCTCGGTTTGGTCTATTTGGAGATAGTGGTAATCTTGATGCAAGATAGGAGCACGGTTTGCATAGTCATAGAATATTTCTGGAAATCAATTTGGACGCACCCGATGGAACTAGTAGATGATGTATGTCATATGGAATCTCGCTTTGGTCTGTTTTGAGATAGTATTAGTTTCTGTGCAAGATAGGTGAATGGTTTGCGCCTAATGCACCATAGGCTAAGAACCTTTTTGGACACACCTAATGGTACTCCTAGGTAAAGGGGCTCAAGTGGAAGCTTGGTTTGATCTGTTTTGAGATAGTGCTAATCTTGATGCAAGATAGGTGCACGGTTTGCATGGAATGTAACATATGATTAGAAATCAATTTTGATGCACCTAATGGAACTCCTAGATGACGTGTGTCATATGGAGTCTCATTTCAGTCCACTTAGAGATAGTGTTTGTTTTGGCACGGTTTGCACCTAATGCACCATAGGCTCAAAAAACCGTTGTGGAAGCTCCCGATGGTACATCTTGGTGAAGAGGCTCAAGTGAAAGCTCGGTTCGGTCTGTTTGGAGATAGTGCTAATATTCATGAAAGATAGGTGCATGGTTTGCATGGAACGTACCATATACTCGAAAATCAATTTGGATGCACCCGATAGAACTCCTAGATGATGTGTGTCATATGGAATCTCACTTTTGTCCCTTTGGATATTGTGTTAGTTTCGATGCAACTCACGCTGGGCAAAAAAACCCGAGACCCAATACCGAACCTGAACAGACCGAACCCGAACCCGAACAGACCGAAAATTCGGTTCTCGGTCGTTTGTTCGGTTCCAGGTTGCCAGAAACCGAATAGTACATCGGTTAATCGGTTTGTCTGTTCGGTTACCCGAGAAGACCGAATATGTAGCAGCCCAGTAGAAAGTAGCCCAATGCGGCAATGCCTAGCTAGTAAAATGACTCAGACCTGAGCCAGTGTGTGGTGCGCCATCTCACACCAACCCTAGCCGCCGCCGCCGCAACCTGCGTCGAGCCGCCGAGCGGCGCTGTCCGCCATCTCACACTGGGTCATCGTCCGCTGCCACTACCTCGCGCCCTCACCGAGTCAACGGTCCGCCTCCACTACCGGTGGAGCCTCCTACGCCGTGAGCGACGAGTGGAGTTGACGTCTGTGGAGGTGGAGCAGTGAAGGTGTCGTGCTCCCGTCCATCATGCAACATAGGTGCATGGTTTGCACCTAATGCACCATAGTCTAAGAAACCATAATGCAAATCTTGATACAAGATAGTTGCACGGTTTGCATGGAACATACCATATGCTAGGAAATCAATTTGGACGCACCCGATGGAACTCCTAGATGACATGTGTCATATGTAATCTCGCTTCGGTCCATTTGGAGACAATGTTAGTTTCGGTAGAAGATAGGTGCACGGTTTACGCCTAATGCACCATAATCTCATAAGTTATTGTGGAAGCACCGAATGATACTCCTAGGTGAAGAGGCACAAGTGCAAGCTTGGTTCGGTGTGTTTTGAGATTGTGCTAATCTTGATGCAAGATAGGTGCACGGTTTGTATGGAAACTACCATAGGCTTGGAAATCAATTTAGATGCACCCAATGAAACTCTTAGATAATGTGTGTCATATGGAGTCTAACTTCGGTCTATTTAGAGACAATGTTAGTTTTGGTGTAATAAAGGTGCACGACACGGTTTGCACCAAATGAACCATAGGCTCCAAAATCATTTTGGACACACCTGAGGGTACTCCTAGGTGAAGAGGCTCAAGTGGAAGCTTAGTTTGGTCTGTTTGGAGATAGTGCTAATCTTGATGTAAAATAGGTGCACGGTTTGCATGGTACGTACCATTTACTTAGAAATCAATTTGGACGCACCCGATAGAACTCCTTGATGACGTGTGTCATATTGAATCTCCCTTCGGTCCATTTGGAGACAGTGTTAGTTTTGGTGCAAGATAGGTGTACGGTTAGTGCCTAATGCACCATAGGCTAAGAAACCATTTTGGATGCACCCGATGGTACTCCTAGGAGAATAGGCCCAAATGGAAGCTCGGTATGGTCTGTTTGGAGATAGTGCTAATCTTGATGCAAGATAGGTGCACGGTTTGCATGGAACATACCATATGCTCATAAATCAATTTGGACAAACCCAATGGAACTACTAGATGAAGTGTATCACATGGAATCTCGCTTTGGTCCAGTTGGAGATAGTATTAGTTTCGGTACAACATAGTTGCATGGTTTGTGCCCAGTGCACCATAGGCTTAGAAATCGTTGTGGAAGTTCTCGATGGTACTCCTAGGTGAAGAGGCTCATGTGAAATCTCGGTTCGGTCTGTTTGGAGATAGTGCTAATCTTGATGCAAGACAGGTGTACGGTTTGCATAGAACGTACCATATTCTCGGAAATCAATTTGGACGCACCTGATAGAACTCCTAGATCATGTGTGTCATATGGAATCTTGCTTCAATATGTTTGGAGACAGTGTTAGTTTAGGTGCAAGATTTGTGCATGGTTTGCGCATAATGCACCATAGGCTCAGAAACCATTATGGAAGCACCGGATAATACTCCTAGGTGAAGAGGCTCAAGTGGAAGGTCAATTCGATCTGTGTTGGAGATAGTGCTAATCTTGATGCAACATAGGTGCATGGTTAGCATAGAACATACCAAGTGCTAAGAAATCCATTTGGACGCACCCCAATAGAACTCCTAGATTGACATGTGTCATATAGAATCTCGCTTCGGTCTATTTGGAGACAGAGTTAGTTTTGGTGCAAGATAGGTATACAATTTGCGCCTAATGCATCATAGGCTAAGAAACCATTTTGGATGCACCCGATGATACTCCTGGGTAAAGGGGCTCAAGTGGAAGCTTAGTTTGCTTTGTTTGGAGATAGGGCTAATCTTGATGCAAGATAGGTGCACGAATTGCATCGAACGTACCATATGCTTAGAAATATATTTGGAAGCACCCAATAGAACTCCTAGATGACGTGTGTCATAAACAATCTCACTTCGGTCTCTTTGGGGATAGTGTTAGTTTCGGTGCAAGATAGGTACACGGTTTGTGCCTAATGCACCATAGGCTAAGAAACTATTTTGGATGCACTCGATGGTACTCTTTGGTGAAGAGGCTCATGTGGAATCTTGGTTCTGTATGTTTGGAGATAGTTCTAATCTTGATGCAAGATAGGTGCACGGTTTGCATGGAACATACCATATGCTTAGAAATCAATTTATACACACCCAATGGAACTACTAGATCATGTGTGTTATATGGAATCTCGCTTCAATCTATTTGGAGACAGTGTTAGTTTAGGTGCAAGATTGGTGCATGGTTTGCACATAATGCACCATAGGATCAGAAACCATTATGGAAGCACCCGATGATAATCCTAGGTGAAGGGGCTCAAGTGGAAGGTCGGTTCTATCTATTTGGAGATAGTTCTAATCTTGATGCAAGATAGGTGCACGGTTTGCATGGAACATACCATATGCTCAGAAATCCATATGGACAAACCCGATGGAACTGTAGATGCACCCGATGGAACTACTAGATGAATTGTATCATATGGAATCTCGCTTCAGTCCAGTTGGAGATAGTATTAGTTTCGGTGCAAGATAGTTGCACGGTTTGTGCCCAGTGCACCATAGGCTCAGAAATCATTGTGGAAGTTCCCGATGGTACTCCTAGGTGAAGAGGCTCAAGTGAAAGCTCGGTTCCGTGTGTTTCGAGATAGTGCTAATCTTGATGAAAAATTGGTGTACGGTTTGTATGGAACGTACCATATTCTCAGAAATCAATTTGGACGCACCTGATAGAACTCCGATATCATGTGTGTCATATGGAATCTCGCGTCAATCTATTTGGAGACAGTGTTAGTTTAGGTGCAAGATTGGTGCATGGTTTGCGCATAATGCACCATAGGCTCAGAAACCATTATGGAAGCACCCGATAATAATCGTACGTGAAGAGGCTCATGTGGAAGGTCGGTTCGATCTGTTTGGAGATAGTGCTAATCTTGATGCAAGATAAGTGCACGGTTTGCATGGAACATACCATATGCTAAGAAATCCATTTGGACGCACCCCAATAGAACTCCTAGATGACATGTGTCATATGAAATCTCGCTTTGGTCTGTTTGGAGACAGAGTTAGTTTTGGTGCAAGATAGGTACACAGTTTGCGCGTAATGCATCATAGGCTAAGAAACCATTTTGGATGCACCTGAAGATACTCTTGGCTAAAGGGGCTCAAGTGGAAGCTCAGTTTGCTTTTGTTTGGAGATAGTGCTAATCTTGATGCAAGATAGGTGCACGAATTGCATGGAACGTACCATATGCTTCAAAATATATTTGGAAGCACCCAATAGAACTCCTAGATGACGAGTGTCATCTAGAATCTCACTTCGATGTCTTTGGAGATAGTGTTAGTTTCGGTGCAAGATAGGTACATGGTTTATGCCTAGTGCACCATAGGCTAAGAAACTATTTTGGATGCACGTGACGATACTCCTTGGTGAAGAGCCTCATGTGGAATCTTGGTTCTGTCTGTTTCGAGATAGTCTAATATTGATGCAAGATAGGTGCACGGTTTGCATGGAACATACCATATGCTTAGAAATGAATTTGGACAAACCCGATGGAACTGTAGATGCACCCGATGGAACTACTAGATTAAGTGTATCATATGGAATCTCGCTTCGGTCCAGTTGGAGATAGTATTAGTTTTGGTGCAAGATAGTTGCATGGTTTGTGCCCAGTGCACCATAGGCTCAAAAACAGTTGTGGAAGTTCCCGATGGTACTCCTAGGTCAAGAGGCACAAGTGAAAGCTAGGTTCGGTCTGTTTGGAGATAGTGCTAATCTTGATGAAAGATAGGTGTACAGTTTGCATGGAACGTACCATATTCTTATAAATCAATTTGGACGCACCCGATAGAACTCCTAGATCATGTGTGTTATATGGAATCTCGCTTCAATCTGTTTGGAGACATTGTTAGTTTAGGTGCAAGATTGGTGCATGGTTTGCGCATAATGCACCATAGGCTTAGAAACCATTATGGAAGCACCAGATGATAATCCTAGGTGAAGAGGCTCAAGCGGAAGGTCGGTTCGATCTATTTGGAGATAGTGCTAATCTTGATGCAAGATAGGTGCACGGTTTGCATGGAACATACCATATGCTAAGAAATCCATTTGGACGCACCCCAATAGAACTCTTAGATGACATGTGTCATATGGACGCTTCGGTCTGTTTAGAAATCGTTGTGGAAGTTCCCGATGGTACTCCTTGGTGAAGAGGCTCAAGTTGGATCTTGGTTCTATCTATTTGGAGATAGTTCTGATCTTGAGGCAAGATAGGTGCACGGTTTGCATGGAACATACCATATGCTAAGAAATCAATTTGGACAAACCCGATGGAACTTGAGATGCACCCGATGGAACTACTAGATGAAGTGTATCATATGGAACCTCGCTTCAGTCCAGTTGGAGATAGTATTAGTTTCGGTGCAAGATAGTTGCATGGTTTGTGCCCAGCGCACCATAGGCTCAGAAATCATTGTGAAAGTTCCCGATGGTACTCCTAGGTGAAGAGGCTCAAGTGAAAGCTCGGTTCGGTCTGTTTGGAGATAGTGCTAATCTTGTTGAGAAATTGGTGTAAGGTTTGCATGGAACGTACCATATTCTCAGAAAATCAATTTGGACGCACCCGGTAGAACTCCTAGATCATATGTTTCATATGGAATCTCGCTTCAATCTGTTTGGAGACAGTGTTAGTTTAGGTGCAAGATTGGTGCATGGTTTGCGCATAATGCACCATAGGCTCAGAAACCATTATGGAAGCATCCGATGATAATCCTAGGTGAAGAGGCTCAAGTGGAAGGTCGGTTCGATCTGTTTGGAGATAGTGCTAATCTTGATGCAAGATAGGTGCACGGTTTGCATGGAACGTACCATATTCTCAGAAATTAATTTGGACGCACCCGATAGAACTCCTAGATCATATGTTTCATATGGAATCTCGCTTCAATCTGTTTGGAGACAGTGTTAGTTTAGGTGCAAGATTGGTGCATGGTTTGCGCATAATGCACCATAGGCTCAGAAACCATTATGCAAGCACCCGATGATAATCCTAGGTGAAGAGGCTCAAGTGGAAGGTCGGTTCGATCTGTTTGGAGATAGTGCTAATCTTGATGCAAGATAGGTGCACGGTTTGCATGGAACATACCATATGCTAAGAAATCCATTTGAACGCACCCCAATAGAAATCCTAGATGACATGTGTCATATAGAATCTCGCTTTAGTTTGTTTGGAGACAGAGTTAGTTTTGGTGCAAGATAGGTACACAGTTTGCGCCTAATGCATCATAGGCTAAGAAACCATTTTCGATGCACCCAATGATACTCCTAGGTAAAGGGGCTCAAGTGGAAGCTCAGTTTGCTTTGTTAGGAGATAGTGCTAATCTTGATGCAAGATAGGTGCACAAATTGCATCAAACGTACCATATGCTTACAAATATATTTGGAAGCGCCCAATAGAACTCTTAGATGACGTGTGTCATATATAATCTCACTTCGGTCTATTTGGAGATAGTGTTAGTTTCGGTGCAAGATAGGTACACGGTTTGTGCCTAATGCACCATAGGCTAAGAAACTATTTTGGACGCACGCGATGGTACTCCTTGGTGAAGAGGCTCATGTGGAATCTTGGTTCTGTCTGTTTGGAGATAGTCAAGATAGGTGCACGGTTTGCATGGAACATACCATATGCTCAGAAATCAATTTGGACACACCCGATGGAACTGTAGATGCACCCGATGGAACTACTAGATGAAGTGTATCATATGGAATCTCGCTTCGGTCCAGTTGGAGATAGTATTAGTTTCGGAGCAAGATAGTTGCATGGTTTGTGCCCATTGCACCATAGGCTCAGAAATCATTATGGAAGTTCCCGATGGTACTCCTAGGTGAAGAGGCTCAAGTGAAAGCTCGGTTCGGTTTGTTTGGAGATAGTGCTAATCTTGATGAAAGATAGTTGTACAGTTTGCATGGAACGTACCATATTCTCAGAAATCAATTTGGACGCACCCGATAGAACTCCTAGATCATGTGTGTCATATGGAATCTCGCTTCAATCTGTTTGGAGACAGTGTTAGTTTAGGTGCAAGATTGGTGCATGGTTTGCGCATAATGCACCATAGGCTCAGAAACCATTATGGAAGCACCCGATGATAATCCTAGGTGAAGAGGCTCAAGTGGAAGGTCAGTTCGTTCTGTTTGGAGATAGTGCTAATCTTGATGCAAGATAGGTGCACGGTTTGCATGTAACGTACCATATTCTCAGAAATCAATTTGGACGCACCTGATAGAACTCCTAGATCATGTGTTTCATATGGAATCTCGCTTCAATCTGTTTGGAGACAGTGTTAGTTTAGGTGCAAGATTGGTGCATGGTTTGCGCATAATGCACCATAGGCTCAGAAACCATTATGCAAGCACCCGATGATAATCCTAGGTGAAGAGGCTCAAGTGGAAGGTCGGTTCGATCTATTTGGAGATAGTGCTAATCATGATGCAACATTGGTGCACGGTTTGCATGGAACAAAACATATGCTAAGAAATCGATTTGGACGCACCCCAATAGAACTCATAGATGACATGTGTCATATAGAATCTCGCTTTGGTCTGTTTGAAGACAGAGTTAGTTTTGGTGCAAGATAGGTACACAGTTTGCGCCTAATGCATCATAGGCTAAGAAACCATTTTGGATGCACCCGATGATACTCCTGGGTAAAGGGGCTCAAGTGAAAGCTCAGTTTGCTTTGTTTGGAGATAGTGCTAATCTTGATGCAAGATAGGTGCACGAATTGCATCAAACGTACCATATGCTTAGAAATATATTTGGAAGCACCCAATAGAACTCTTAGATGACGTGTGTCATGTATAATCTCACTTCGGTCTCTTTGGAGATAGTGTTAGTTTCGGTGCAAGATAGGTACACGGTTTCTGCCTAATGCACCATAGGCTAAGAAACTATTTTGGACGCACACGATGGTACTCCTTGGTGAAGAGGCTCATGTGGAATCTTGGTTCTGTCTGTTTGGAGATAGTTCTAATCTTGATGCAAGATAGGTGCACGGTTTGCATGGAACATACCATAGGCTCAGAAATCAATTTGGACACACCCGATGGAACTATAGGTGCACCCGATGGAACTACTAGATGAAGTGTATCATATGGAATCTCGCTTCGGTCCAGTTGGAGATAGTATTAGTTTCGGAGCAAGATAGTTGCATGATTTGTGCCCAGTGCACCATAGGCTAAGAAATCGTTGTGGAAGTTCCCGATGGTACTCCTAGGTGAAGAGGCTCAAGTGAAAGCTCGGTTCGGTCTGCTTGGAGATTGTGCTAATCTTGATGAAAGATAGGTGTACGGTTTGGATGGAACGTACCATATTCTCAGAAATCAATTTCGACACACCCGATAGAACTCCTAGATCATGTGTGTCATATGGAATCTTGCTTCAATCTGTTTGGAGATAGTGTTAGTTTAGGTGCAAGATTGGTGCATGGTTTGCGCATAATGCACCATAGGCTCAGAAACCATTATGGAAGCACCCGATGATAATCCTATGTGAAGAGGCTCAAGTGGAAGGTCGGTTCGATCTGTTTGGAGATAGTGCTAATCTTGATGCAAGATAGGTGCACGGTTTGCATGGAACGTACCATATTCTCAGAAATCAATTTGGACGCACCCGATAGAACTCCTAGATCATGTGTTTCATATGGAATCTCGCTTCAATCTGTTTGGAGACAGTGTTAGTTTAGGTGCAAGATTGGTGCATGGTTTGCGCATAATGCACCATAGGCACAGAAATCATTATAGAAGCCCCCGATGATAATCCTATGTGAAGAGGCTCAAGTGGACGGTCAGTTCGATCTGTTTGGAGATAGTGCTAATATTGATGCAAGATAGGTGCACGGTTTCCATGGAACATACCATATGCTAAGAAATCCATTTGGACGCACCCCAATAGAACTCCTAGATGACATGTGTCATATGGAATCTCGCTTCGGTCTGTTTGGAGACAGAGTTAGTTTTGGTGCAAGATAGGTACACAGTTTGCGACTAATGCATCATAGGCTAAGAAACCATTTTGGATGCACCTGATGATACTCCTGGGTAAAGGGGCTCATGTGGAAGCTCAGTTTGCTTTGTTTGGAGATATTGCTAACCTTGATGCAAGATAGGTGCACGAATTGCATCAAACGTACCATATGCTTAGAAATATATTTGGAAGCACCCAATAGAACTCTTAGATGACGTGTGCCATATATAATCTCACTTCGGTCTCTTTTGAGATAGTGTTAATTTCGGTGCAAGATAGGTACACGGTTTCAACCTAATATACCATAGGCTAAGAAACTATTTTGGACGCACGCGATAGTAATCCTTGGTGAAGAGGCTCATGTGGAATCTTGGTTCTGTCTGTTTGGAGATAGTTCTAATCTTGATGCAAGATAGGTGCACAGTTTGCATGGAACATACCATATGCTCAGAAATCAATTTGGACACACCCGATGGAACTGTAGATGCACCCAATGGAACTATTAGATGAAGTGTATCATATGGAATCTCGCTTCGGTCCAGTTGGAGATAGTATTAGTTTCGGTGCAAGATAGTTGCATGGTTTGTGCCCAGTGCACCATAGGCTTAGAAATTGTTGTGGACGTTTCCGATGATACTCCTAGGTGAAGAGGCTCAGGTGAAAGCTCGGTTCGGTCTGTTTGGAGATAGTGCTAATCTTGATGCAAGATAATTGTACGGTTTGCAAGGAATGTACCATATTCTCGGAAATCAATTTGGACGCACCCGATAGAACTCCTAGGTCATGTGTGTCATATGGAATCTCACTTCAATATGTTTGGAGACAGTGTTAGTTTAGGTGCAAGACTGGTGCATGGTTTGCGGATAATGCACCATAGGCTTAGAAACCATTATGGAAGCACCCGATGATAATCCTAGGTGAAGAGGCTCAAGTGGAAGGTCGGTTCGATCTGTATGGAGATAGTGCTAATCTTGATGCAAAATAGGTGCACAGTTTGCATGGAACATAGCATATGCTAAGAAATCCATTTGGACGCACCCCAATAGAACTCCTAGATGACATGTGTCATACGGAATCTCGATTTGGTCTGTTTGGAGACAGAGTTAGTTTTGGTGCAAGATAGGTACACAGTTTGCGCCTAATGCACCATAGGCTAAGAAACCATTTTGGATGCACCTGAAGATACTCCTGGGTAAAGGGGCTCAAGTGGAAGCTTAGTTTGCTTTTGTTTGGAGATAGTGCTAATCTTGATGCAAGATAGGTGCACGAATTGCATGGAACGTACCATATGCTTCAAAATATATTTGGAAGCACCTAATATAACTCCTAGTTGACGTGTGTCATATAGAATCTCACTTCGGTCACTTTGGAGATAGTGTTAGTTTCGGTGCAAGATAGGTACACGGTTTGTGCCTAATGCACCATAGAATACGCACATAATGGTACTCCTTGGTGAAGAGGCTCAAGTGGAATCTTGGTTCTGTCTGTTTGGAGATAGTTCTAATCTTGATGCAAGATAGGTGCACGATTTGCATGGAACATACCATATGCTCAGAAATCAATTTGGACACACCCGATGCAACAGTAGATGCACACGATGGAACTACTAGATGAAGTGTATCATATGAAATCTCGTTTGGGTCTAGTTGGAGATAGTATATGTTTCGGTGCAAGATAGTTGCATGGTTTGTGCCCAGTGCACCATAGGCTCAGAAATTGTTGTGGAAGTTTTCAATGGTACTCCTAGGTGAAGAGGCTCAAGTGAAAGCTCGGTTCGGTCTGTTTGGTGATAGGGCTAATCTTGATGCAAGATAAGTGTACGGTTTTCAAGGAATGTACCATATTCTCGGAAATCAATTTGGACGCACCCGATAGAACTCCTAGGCCATGTGTGTCATATGGAATCTCACTTCAATATGTTTGGAGACAGTGTTAGGTTAGGTGCAAGACTGGTGCATGGTTTGCGCATAATGCACCATAGGCTTAGAAACCATTATGGAAGCACCCGATGATAATCCTAGGTGAAGAGGCTCAAGTGGAAGGTCGGTTCGATCTGTATGGAGATAGTGCTAATCTTGATGCAAAATAGGTGCACGGTTTGCATGGAACATACCATATGCTAAGAAATCCATTTGGACGCACCCCAATAGAACTCCTAGATGACATGTGTCATATGGAATCTCGCTTCGGTCGGTTTGGAGACAGAGTTAGTTTTGGTGCAAGATAGGTACACAGTTTGCGCCTAATGCATCATAGGCTAAGAAACCATTTTGGATGCACCCGATGATACTCCTGGGTAAAGGGGCTCAAGTGGAAGCTCAGTTTGCTTTTATTTGGAGATACTACTAATCTTGATGCAAGATGGGTGCATGAATTGCATGGAACGAACCATATGCTTTGAAATATATTTGGAAGCACCCAATAGAACTCCTAGATGACGTGTGTCATATAGAATCTCACTTCGGTCTCTTTGGAGATAGTGTTAGTTTCGGTGCAAGATAGGTACACGGTTTGTGTCTAATGCACCATAGGCTAAGAAACTATTTTGGACGCACATGATGGTACTCCTTGGTGAAGAGGCTCAAGTGGAATCTTGCTTCTATCTGTTTGGAGATAGTTCTAATCTTGATGCAAGATAGTTGCACGATTTGCAAGGAACATACCATATGCTCAGAAATCAATTTGGACACACCCGATGGAACTGTAGATGCACCCGATGGAACTACTAGATGAAGTGTATCATATGAAATCTTGTTTCAATCCAGTTGGAGATATGTTTCGGTGCAAGATAGTTGCATGGTTTGTGCCCAGTGCACCATAGGCTCAGAAATCGTTGTGGAAGTTCCCGATGGTACTCCTAGGTGAAGAGGCTCAAGTGAAAGCTCGGTTCGGTCTGTTTGGAGATAGTGCTAATCTTGATGCAAGATAGGTGTACTATTTGCATGGAACGTACCATATTCTGAGAAATCAATTTGGACGCACCCGATAGAACTCCTAGATCATGTGTGTCATTTGGAATCTCGCTTCAATCTGTTTGGAGACATTGTTAGTTTAGGTGCAAGATTGGTGCATGGTTTGCGCATAATGCACCATAGCCTCAGAAACCATTATGGAAGCACCTGATGATAATCCTAGGTGAAGAGGCTCAAGTGGAAGGTCGGTTCGATCTGTTTGGAGATAGTGCTAATCTTGATGCAAGATAGGTGCACGGTTTGCATGGAACATAAGATATGCTAAGAAATCCTTTTGGACGCACCCCAATAGAACTCCTAGATGACATGTGTCATATAGAATCTCGCTTAGGTCTGTTTGGAGACAGAGGTAGTTTTGGTGCAAGATAGGTACACAGTTTGCGCCTAATGCATCATAGGCTAAGAAACTATTTTGGATGCACTCGATGATACTCCTGGGTAAAGGGCTCAAGTGGAATCTCAGTTTGCTTTGTTTGGAGATAGTCCTAATTTAGATGCAAGATAGGTGCACGAATTGCATCGAACGTACCATATGCTTAGAAATATATTTGGAAGCACCCAATAGAACTCCTAGATGACGTGTATCATATAGAATCTCGCTTCGGTCTCTTTCGAGATAGTGTTAGTTTCAGTGCAAGATTGGTACACGGTTTCAACCTAATGCACCATAGGCTAAGAAACTATTTTGGACGCACGCGATGGTACTCCTTGGTGAAGAGGCTCATGTGGAATCTTGGTTCTGTCTGTTTGGAGATAGTTCTAATCTTGATGCAAGATAGGTGCACGGTTTGCATGGAACATACCATATGCTCAGAAATCAATTTGGACACACCCGATGGAAGTGTAGATGCACCCAATGGAACTACTAGATGAAGTGTATCATATGAAATCTCGCTTCGGTCCAGTTGGAGATAGTATTAGTTTCGGTGCAAGATAGTTGCATGGTTTGTGCTCAGTGCACCATAGGCTCAGAAATTGTTGTGGAAGTTCCCGATGGTACTCCTAGGTGAAGAGGCTCAAGTGAAAGGCCAGTTCGGTCTGTTTGGAGATAGTGCTAATCTTGATGAAAGATAGGCGTACGGTTTGCATGGAACATACCATGTGCTCATAAATCAAATTGGACGCACCCAATAGAACTCCTAGATCATGTGTGTCATTTGGAATCTCGCTTCAATCTGTTTGGAGACAGTTTAGGTGCAAGATTGGTGCATGGTTTGCGCATAATGCACCATAGGCTCGGAAACCATTCTGGAAGCACCCGATAGTTCTCCTAGGTGAAGAGGCTCAAGTGGAAGGTCGGTTCGATCTGTTTGGAGATAGTGCTAATCTTGATGCAAGATAGGTAAACGGTTTTCATGGAACATACCATATGCTAAGAAATCTATTTGGATGCATCCCAATGGAACTCCTAGATGACATGTGTCATATGGATTCTCGCTTTGGTCTATTTGGAGACATTGTTAGTTTTGGTGCAAGATAGGTACATAGTTTGCGCCTAATGCATCATAGGCTAAGAAACCATTTTGGATGCACCCAATGATACTCCTGGGTAAAGGGGCTCAAGTGGAAGCTCAGTTTGCTTTGTTTGGAGATAGTGCTAATCTTGATGCAAGATAGGTGCACGAATTGCATCGAACGTACCATATGTTTAGAAATATATTTGGAAGCACCCAATAGAAGATGATGTGTGTCATATAGAATCTCACTTCGATCTCTTTGGAGATAGTGTTAGTTTCGGTGCAAGATAGGTACACGGTTGCGCCTAATGCATCATAGGCTAAGAAACTATTTTGGACGCACGCGATGGTACTCCTTGGTGAAGAGGCTCATTTGGAATCTTGGTTCTGTCTGTTTGGAGATAGTTCTAATCTTGATGCAAGATAGGTGCACGGTTTGCATGGAACATACCATATGCTTAGAAATCAATTTGGAGACACCCGATGGAACTGTAGATGCACCCGATGGAACTACTAGATGAAGTGTATCATATGGAATCTCGCTTCAGTCTAGTTGGAGATAGTATTTAGTTTTGGTGCAAAATAGTTGCATGGTTTGTGCCCAATGCACCATAGGCTCAGAAATCGTTGTGGAAGTTCCCGATGGTACTCCTAGGTGAAGAGGCTCAAGCGAAAGCTCGGTTCGGTCTGTTTGGAGATAGTGCTAATCTTGATGAAAGATAGGTGTACGGTTTGCATGGAACGTACCGTATTCTCAGAAATCAATTTGGACGCACCCGATAGAACTCCTAGATCATGTGTGTCATATGGTCGCTTCAATCTGTTTGTAGACAGTTTAGGTGCAAGATTGGTGCATGGTTTGCGCATAATGCACCATAGGCTTGGAAACCCTTATGGAAGCACCCGATAGTACTCCTAGGTGAAGAGGCTCAAGTGGAAGGTCGGTTTGATCTGTTTGGAGATAGTGCTAATCTTGATGCAAGATAGGTGCACGGTTTTCATGGAACATACCATATGCTAAGAAATCTATTTGGATGCATCGCAATAGAACTCCTAGATGACATGTGTCATATGGTTTCTCGCTTTGGCCTATTTGGAGACAGAGTTAGTTTTGGTGCAAGATAGGTACACAGTTTGCGCCTAATGCATCATAGGCTAAGAAACCATTTTGGATGCACCCGATGATACTCCTGGGTAAAGGGGCTCAAGTGGAAGCTCAGTTTGCTTTGTTTGGAGATAGTGCTAATCTTGATGCAAGATAGGTGCATGAATTGCATCGAACGTACCATATGCTTAGAAATATATTTGGAAGCACCCAATAGGACTCCTAGATGATGTGTGTCATATAGAATCTCACTTCGGTCTCTTTGGAGATAGTGTTAGTTTTGGTGCAAGATAGGTACACGGTTTGTGCCAAATGCACCGTAGGCTAAGAAACTATTTTGGACACACGTGATGGTACTCCATGGTGAAGCGGCTCATGTGGAACGTTGGTTCTGTCTGTTTGAAGATAGTTCCAATCTTGATGCAAGATAGGTGCACGGTTTGCATGGAACATACCATATGCTCAGAAATCAATTTGGACACACCCGATGGAACTGTAGATGCACCCAATGGAACTACTAGATGAAGTGTATCATATGGAATCTCGCTTCGGTCAAGTTGGAGATAGTATTAGTTTCGGTGCAAGATAGTTGCATGGTATGTGCCCAGTGCACCATAGGCTCAGAAATCGTTGTGGAAGTTCCCGATGGTACTCCTAGGTGAAGAGGCCCAAGTGAAAGCCTGGTTCGGTCTGTTTGGAGATAGTGCTAATCTTGATGAAAGATAGGTGTACGGTTTGCATAGAACGTACCATATTCTCATAAATCATTTTGGACGCACCCGATAGAACTCCTAGATCATGTGTGTCATTTGGAATCTCGCTTCAATCTGTTTGGGGACATTGTTAGTTTAGGTGGAAGATTGGTGCATCGTTTGCGCATAATGCACCATAGGCTCAGAAACCATTATGGAAGCACCCGATGATAATCCTAGGTGAAGAGGCTCAAGTGGAAGGTTGGTTCGATCTATTTGGAGATAGTGCTTATCTTGATGCAAGATAGGTGCACGGTTTGCATGGAACATACCATATGCTAAGAAATCCATTTGGACGCACCCAATAGAACTCCTAGATGACATGTGTCATATAGAATCTCGCTTAGATCTGTTTGGAGACAGAGGTAGTTTTGGTGTAAGATAGGTACACAGTTTGCGCCTAATGCATCATAGGCTAAGAAACCATTATGGATGCACCCGATGATACTCCTGGGTAAAGGGGCTCAAGTGGAAGCTTAGTTTGCTTTGTTTGGAGATAGTGCTAATCTAGATGCAAGATAGGTGCACGAATTGCATCGAACGTACCATATGCTTAGAAATATATTTGGAAGCACCCAATAGAACACCTAGATGACGTGTGTTATATAGAATCTCACTTAGGTCTCTTTCGGGATAGTGTTAGTTTCGGTGCAAGATAGGTACACGGTTTGTGCCTAATGCACCATAGGCTAAGAAACTATTTTGGACGCACGCGATGGTACTCCTTGGTGAAGAGGCTCATGTGGAATCTTGGTTCTGTCTGTTTGGAGATAGTTCTAATCTTGATGCAAGATAGGTGCACGGTTTGCATGGAACATACCATATGCTCAGAAATCAATTTGGACACACCCGATGGAACTGTAGATGCACTCGATGGAACTACTAGATGGAGTGTATCATATGGAATCTTGCTTCGGTCCAGTCGGAGATAGTATTAGTTTCGGTGCAAGATAGTTGCATAGTTTGTGCCCAGTGCACTATAGGCTCAGAAACCGTTGTGGAAGTTCCCGATGGTACTCCTAGGTGACGAGGCTCAAGTGAAAGCTCAGTTCGGTCTGTTTGGAGATAGTGCTAATCTTGATGAAAGATAGGTCTACGGTTTGCATGGAACGTACCATATGCTTAGAAATCAATTTGGACGCACCCGATAGAACTCCTAGATCATGTGTGTTATATGGAATCTCGCTTCAATCTGTTTGGAGACAGTGTTAGTTTAGGTGCAAGATTGGTGCATAGTTTGCGCATAATGCACCATAGCCTCAAAAACCATTATGGAAGCACCTAATGATAATCCTAGGTGAAGAGGCTCAAGTGGAAGGTCGGTTCGATCTGTTTGGAGATAGTTCTAATCTTGATGCAAGATAGGTGCACGGTTTGCATGGAACATACCATATGCTCAGAAATCAATTTGGACACACCCAATGGAACAGTAGATGCACCCGATGGAACTACTAGATGAAGTTTATCATATGGAATCTCACTTCGGTCCTGTTGGAGATAAAATTAGTTTCGGTGCAAGATAGTTGCATGGTTTGTGCCCAGTGCACCATAGGCTCAGAAATTGTTATGGAAGTCACGATGGTACTCCTAGGTGAAGAGGCTCAAGTGAAAGCCCGGTTCGGTCTGTTTGGAGATAGTGCTAATCTTGATGAAAGATAGGTGTACGGTTTGCATGGAACGTACCGTATTCTCATAAATCAATTTGGACGCACCCGATAGAACTCCTAGATCATGTGTGTCATTTGGAATCTCGCTTCAATCTGTTTGGAGACATTGTTAGTTTAGGTGCAAGATTGGTGCATGGTTTGCGCATAATGCACCATAGGCTCAGAAACCATTATGGAAGCACCTGATGATAATCCTAGGTGAAGAGGCTCAAGTGGAAGGTCGGTTCGATCTGTTTGGAGATAGTGCTAATCTTGATGCAAGATAGGTGCACGGTTTGCATGGAACATAAGATATGCTAAGAAATCCTTTTGGACGCACCCCAATAGAACTCCTAGATGACATGTGTCATATAGAATCTCGCTTAGGTCTGTTTGGAGACAGAGGTAGTTTTGGTGCAAGATAGGTACACAGTTTGCGCCTAATGCATCATAGGCTAAGAAACCATTTTGGATGCACCCGATGATACTCCTGGGTAAAGGGGCTCAAGTGGAAGCTCAGTTTGCTTTGTTTGGAGATAGTCCTAATTTGGATGCAAGATAGGTGCACGAATTGCATCGAACGTACCATATGCTTAGAAATATATTTGGAAGCACCCAATAGAACTCCTAGATGACGTGTATCATATAGAATCTCGCTTCGGTCTCTTTCGAGATAGTGTTAGTTTCAGTGCAAGATTGGTACACGGTTTCAACCTAATGCACCATAGGCTAAGAAACTATTTTGGACGCACGCGATGGTACTCCTTGGTGAAGAGGCTCATGTGGAATCTTGGTTCTGTCTGTTTGGAGATAGTTCTAATCTTGATGCAAGATAGGTGCACGGTTTGCATGGAACATACCATATGCTCAGAAATCAATTTGGACACACCCGATGGAACAGTAGATGCATCCGATGGAACTACTAGATGAAGTGTATCATATGAAATCTCGTTTCGGTCCAGTTGGAGATAGTATATGTTTTGGTGCAAGATAGTTGCATGGTTTGTGCCTAGTGCACCATAGGCTCAGAAATTGTTGTGGAAGTTCCCAATGGTACTCCTAGGTGAAGAGGCTCAAGTGAAAGCTCGGTTCGGTCTGTTTGGTGATAGGGCTAATCTTGATGCAAGATAAGTGTACGGTTTTCAAGGAATGTACCATATTCTCGGAAATCAATTTGGACGCACCCGATAGAACTCCTAGGCCATGTGTGTCATATGGAATCTCACTTCAATATGTTTGGAGACAGTGTTAGTTTAGGTGCAAGACTGGTGCATGGTTTGCGCATAATGCACCATAGGCTTAGAAACCATTATGGAAGCACCCGATGATAATCCTAGGTGAAGAGGCTCAAGTGGAAGGTCGGTTCGATCTGTATGGAGATAGTGCTAATCTTGATGCAAAATAGGTGCACGGTTTGCATGGAACATACCATATGCTAAGAAATCCATTTGGACGCACCCCAATAGAACTCCTAGATGACATGTGTCATATGGAATCTCGATTTGGTCTGTTTGGAGACAGAGTTAGTTTTGGTGCAAGATAGGTACACAGTTTGCGCCTAATGCATCATAGGCTAAGAAACCATTTTGGATGCACCCGATGATACTCCTGGGTAAAGGGGCTCAAGTGGAAGCTTAGTTTGCTTTTATTTGGAGATACTGCTAATCTTGATGCAAGATAGGTGCATGAATTGCATGGAACGAACCATATGCATTGAAATATATTTGGAAGCACCCAATAGAACTCCTAGATGACGTGTGTCATATAGAATCTCACTTCGGTCTCTTTGGAGATAGTGTTAGTTTCGGTGCAAGATAGGTACACGGTTTGTGTCTAATGCACCATAGGCTAAGAAACTATTTTGGACGCACATGATGGTACTCCTTGGTGAAGAGGCTCAAGTGGAATCTTGCTTCTATCTGTTTGGAGATAGTTCTAATCTTGATGCAAGATAGTTGCACGATTTGCATGGAACATACCATATGCTCAGAAATCAATTTGGACACACCCGATGGAACTGTAGATGCACCTGATGGAACTACTAGATGAAGTGTATCATATGAAATCTTGTTTCAATCCAGTTGGAGATATGTTTCGGTGCAAGATAGTTGCATGGTTTGTGCCCACTGCACCATAGGCTCAGAAATCGTTGTGGAAGTTCCCGATGGTACTCCTAGGTGAAGAGGCTCAAGTGAAAGCTCGGTTCGGTCTGTTTGGAGATAGTGCTAATCTTGATGCAAGATAGGTGTACTGTTTGCATGGAACGTACCATATTCTCAGAAATCAATTTGGACGCACCCGATAGAACTCCTAGATCATGTGTGTCATATGGAGTCTCGCTTCAATCTGTTTGGAGACAGTGTTAACTTAGGTGCAAGATTGGTGCATGGTTTGCGCATAATGCACCATAGCCTCAGAAACCATTATGGAAGCGCCCGATGATAATCCTAGGTGAAGAGGCTCAAGTGGAATGTCGGTTCGATCTGTTTGGAGATAGTGCTAATCTTGATGCAAGATAGGTGCATGAATTGCATGGAACATACTATATGCTTAGAAATATATTTGGAAGCACCGAAAAGAACTCCTAGATGACATGTGTCATATAGAATCTCACTTTGGTCTCTTTGGAGATAGTGTTACTTTCGGTGCAAGATAGGTACATGGTTTGTGCCTAATGCACCATAGGCTAAGAAAGTATTTTGGACGCACACGATGGTACTCCTTGGTGAAGAGGCTCAAGTGGAATCTTGGTTCTATCTGTTTGGAGATTGTTCTAATCTTGATGCAAGATAGGTGCACGGTTTGCATGGAACATACCATATGCTCAGAAATCAATTTGGACAAACCCGATGGAACTGTAGATGCACCCGATGGAACTACTAGATGAAGTGTATCATATGGAATCTCACTTCGGTCCAGTTGGAGATAGTATTAGTTTTGGTGCAAGATAGTTGCATGGTTTGAGCCCAGCGCACCATAGGCTCAGAAATCATTATGGAAGCACCTGATGATAATCCTAGGTGAAGAGGCTCAAGTGGAAGGTCGGTTCGATCTGTTTGGAGATAGTGCTAATCTTGATGCAAGATAGGTGCACGGTTTGCATGGAACATACCATATGCTAAGAAATCCATTTGGACGCACCCCAATAGAACTTCTAGATGACATGTGTCATATGGAATCTCACTTCGGTCTGTTTGAAGACAGAGTTAGTTTTGCTGCAAGATGGGTACACAGTTTGCGCCTAATGCATCATTGGCTAAGAAACCATTTTGGATGCACCCGAGATACTCCTGGGTAAAGGGGCTCAAGTGGAAGCTCAGTTTGCTTTTGTTTGGAGACAGTGCTAATCTTGATGCAAGATAGGTGCACGAATTGCATCGAACGTACTATATGCTTAGAAATATATTTGGAAGCACCCAATAGAACTCCTAGATGACGTGTGTCATATAGAATCTCACTTCGGTCTCTTTGTAGATAGTGTTAGTTTTGGTGCAAGATAGGTACACGGTTTGTGCCTAATGCTCCATAGGCTAAGAAACTATTTTGGACGCACACGATGGTACTCCTTGGTGAAGAGGCTCAAGTCGAATCTTGGTTCTGTCTGTTTGGAGATAGTTCTAATCTTGATGCAAGATAGGTGCATGGTTTGCATGGAACATACCTTATGCTCAGAAATCAATTTGGACACACCCGATGGAACTTTAGATGCACCCGATGGAACTACTAGATGAATTGTATCATATGGAATCTCGCTTTAGTCCAGTTGGAGATAGTATTAGTTTCGGTGCAAGATATGTGCATGGTTTGTGCTCAGTGCACCATAGGATCAGAAACCGTTGTGGAAGCACCCGATGATACTCCTAGGTGAACAGGCTCAAGTGGAACCTCGGTTTGGTCTGTTTGGAGATAGTGCTAATCTTGATGCAAGATAGGTGTACGTTTGCATGGAACGTACCATATTCTCGGAAATCAATTTGGATGTACGTGATAGAACTTTCTAGATGATGTGTGTCATATGGAATCTCGCTTCGGTCCGTTTGGAGTCAGCATTAGTTTAGGTGCAAGATTGATGCACGGTTTACACATAATGCTCCATAAGCTCAGAAACCATTATGGAAGCACCTGATAATACTCTTAGGTGAAGAGGCACAAGTTGAAGCTCAGTTCGATCTGTTTAGAGATAGTGCTAATCTTGATGCAAGATAGGTGCATGGCTTGCATGGAACATACAATATGCTTAGAAATCCATTTGGACGCACCCAATAGAACTCCTAGATGACATGTGTCATATCGAATCTCGCTTCGGTCTATTTGGAGACACTTTGTTTTGGTGCAAGATAGGTACACAGTTTGCGCCTAATGCATCATAGGCTAAGAAACCATTTTGGATGCACTCGATGATATTCCTAGGTAAAGGGGCTCAAGTGGAAGCTCAGTTTGTTTTGTTTGGATTTAGTGCTAACCTTGATGCAAGATAGGTGCCCAAATTGCATGGAATGTACCATATGCTTAGAAATCTATTTGGAAGCGCCCTATAGAACTCCTAGGTGATGTGTGTCATATAGAATCTCACTTCGGTCTCTTTGGAGATATTGTTAGTTTTGGTGCAATATAGGTGCACGGTTTGTGCCTAATGCACCATAGGCTAAGAAACCATTTTGGACGCACGCGATGGTACTCCTAGGTAAAGGGGCTCAAGTGGAAGCTTGGTTTGGAGATAGTGCTAATCGTGATGCAAGATAGGTGCACGGTTTGCATAGAACATACCATATGCTCAAAAATCAATTTGGATGCACTTGATAGAACTCGTAGATAATGTGTGTCATATGGAAGCTCGCTTTGGTCTGTTCGGGGACAATGTTAGTTTCGGTGCAAGATAGGTGCACGGTTTGCGCCTAATGCACCATAGGCTCAGAAACCATTGTGGAAGCACCTGATGATACTCCTAGGTGAAGAGGCTAAAGTGGAAGCTTGGTTCTGTCTGCTTGGACATAGTGCTAATCTTAATGTAAGATAGGTGCATGGTTTGCGTGGAACGTACCATATGCTCAAAAATCAGATTGGATGCACCAAATCGAACTCTTAGATGATGTGTCTCATATGGAGTCTCGCTTTGATCTATTTAGAGACAATGTTAGTTACAGCGCAAGATAGGTGCACGGTTTGCGCCTAAGCACCATAGGGTCAGACATCATTATGGAAGCTCCCGATGGTACTCCTTGGTGAAGAGGCTCAAGTGAAAGCTCGGTATGGTCTATTTTGAGACAGTGCTAATCTTGAGGCAAGATACGTGCATGGTTTGTGTGGAACATACCATATGATCGGAAATCAATTTGGACACACCTCATAGAACTCCTAGATGATGTGTGTCATATGGAATCTTGCTTTGGTCCGTTTGGAGATAGTGTTAGTTTTGGTGTAAGATAGGTGCATGGTTTGAACCTAATGCACCATAATCTAAGAAATCATTTTGGACGCACCCGATGGTACTCCTTGGTGAAGAGGCTCAAGTGGAAGCTTGGTTCGGTCTGTTTGGAGATAGTTTTAATCTTGATGCAAGATAGGCGCATGGTTTGCATGGAACATACTTAGAAATCAATTTAGACACACCCGATGGAACTGCTAGAAGCACCCGATGTGTGGGGGTATAAACCCCTATACCCTTATGGCTAGACTTGGACCAGGAGACTTGGTCCATCATGAGGAAGACTTGGGGCTTGATCCAACTGTCCGGAGTCTCGCGCAAGGAAACAAGACGTGGATACCAAGCAGGATTCTAGTCGGTTAGAATAAGAATTGATATCATGCTATCTATGGCAATTGTAATCGACTAGAATTAGTTTCCAGATCTGTAACCCTGCCCTCTGGACTATATAAAGAGAGGCAAGGGACCCCCCATAGACATCTCATCTCAACTCAACTCAATGCAATACAATCAGACGCAAGACGTAGGTATTACGCCCACACGATGGCCGAACTTGGATAAAAACCTTGTCCGTGTCTTGCGTCACCATCGAGTTCGAAGCTTGCGCACCTGTCTACCGATAAACTACTACCGTGGGTATACCCCAAGGTAGACTGCCGACTAGCTTTCGTCGACAGTGGCACGCTAGGTAGGGGGTGTGCGTACAGCTTCCTAGACGAACAAGATGGTCCTCATCCTAGCTTTAGCGACCGTGGCTGAAGGTCTCACATTCACTGTCGCGCAGATCACTTGGACAACTCGCGGTGGCGGCCTTACGACCACGGCTCCGGAAGAAACCCAGATCTAATCTGGGCCAGTAGAGGCGTCGGCTCCGATCACGCCGGCTCCGAGGACCCGACCTCCGCTCCCTCGCTACAGGGCAAAGCGAGTCGACAACTCGGATCTTCTTCAAGCCCTCGATCGTGCCGACCACAAACTTCTCGAAGCCTCCAACCTGGTGGATTCGATTTCACGCAAGCTCAATCAGGCGACAACATCAATTTTTTTCGACTCCCATCGACCAACTCGTGTCTCCACGCACGAACGACTGGAGATGTCCCTGACAATAACATCGTCCACTGCGGGATGGGCTGTCAAGTTCAGGACAGTCTCACCAGACCAGAACTTCCCTCACGGTCTGAACAACGCGGCTGATCAGTTTTCGCGGCATACCAATTCTCTATTCGGGAAGATGGGATTGTCGCCAGGGCAAATCAGTGGGTCAACTCGTCACTTTGTCAACATGGTGTCCATCCAAACACTACCAGACGACAAGGCCACCAGCACAAACTCTAGTACAAGATCTGTCCCTACCGAGGTTTTACACCCCAAGGACGAAGACTACAACCTGGATCTACCACCTTACCCCCCGGGTTTTTCCCGCTTTCCAGTCTTTCCACCCCAATGAGGAGATCTGGTTTTTAACGTCAGCAATGACGAAGCAGTTGTCGACGGCGAAACCGACGAACAAAGACAACAGCGCGAACAGCGTAACGCCGATCGTGCTCAGCGGCGAGCAGATGAGGAGCGGCAACTCGCCCCACACAACCTTAGCGACGCTTTCGACATGGTCGGAAATCAGCAAGCCTACAAGACACCAAGCGCCAACGTGGCTGTAGCCATGGCAAACCTAGATCGACTCCCCGATACTCCGGAGTACCAAGGCATCCGATCCAATATACGAGCACATCTGATCACGGCCATGGGACAGACCGCCACTCTGCTTAAATGGGTCCAAGCTGTCTCCTATACAGAGGTCACCTCTGATCAGACTCACCGCAGCTGAACCTCACCACGATCCGGTGGGCACCATCGTAGCCGTTCACCTATCAAAAATCGAAGGAAGAACACCCATCGTGACAATCGTGGTCGAGACGCTGACAGTTACCACGAACAAAGGCGCGGACATGGTCAGGAGGTGAACCAAGACCGAGACCTGCGACACAACATCCCTGCTAGGGATGTCCGCGAACGCATCAATAGGCGCATTACGGAACGAGCAGTACACGAAAACGTGCAACGCATCGAGTACGATGCAGCACATGGCCCCCCTGGCCTAAGACAGTTCTCCTCACACCTTCGCCAAGTCGTATGGCCTCGCAACTTCAAGCTTGAGAAGCTTAAAAAGTACGATGGCAATGAGAATCCCGAAAACTGGATCACTCTTTATGAGATTGCAGTCCGATCAGCTGCAGGGGTCGAGCACGTCATGGCAAACTACTTCCCAGTTGTCCTCGACCAAGCCGGCCACCAATGGCTCCTCGGTCTACCCGAGGACTCTTTCGATTCTTGGGAAGAATTGCACCAGGAATTTATTGATAATTTCATCGCTACCTACGAGCAGCCCGGAAACAAATACAATCTCGAAAGGATAAGGGACAGGAAGAATGAGCCGTTGCGTGATTACATCTGACGCTTCTCAGATATGCGCCTCAAGATTTCAAAGATTTCTCACGACGAGGCTATATCGGCCTTCATCAAGGGCCTATGCTTCCATGAAGTATTGAGAAGCAAGCTAGTGCGCAAAAGGCCGACCACGGTTGCCGAGCTCCTCGCCACGGCCAAAAACTACACCGACGCCGACGACACAGAAAAGCTCATCCGAGAAGATGTAAGAAGAGCCGAGCAGCCTCCCCGACGAGACGACAGCCGCGGGCATTTTGACAACCAGAATCCCCACCGTGGCGACAACCGCGACCACCGAGAAGGGTGGGACAGGCGTCGTGACAATCGCGACGATTTCAGAGGCAAGCGACCTCGCGACAACGATCACGAGGTAAACACAGTCAAGCGTCCCAACGGACGGCGAGACTACTAGGAAGACTACAACAATACGCCGAAAGGATCGTGCCAACTCCATCCCAAGTCCAATCATATGATGGAAGAATGTCGTGTCCTCAAAAGCATCTAAACACAGCGGGCCGCTCAGGGGGATGCCGCCAAGAAAAACGGGAAACAGGACAGACGCAGTCAGGAAGACGAAGACGACGACCAGGATAGGGACCCACGGCACCAATATGTCAGTCCCACCGACGTGGTACACTCCATTTTTGGAGGCAAAGTCTCCATCGAGTCAAAACAAGAAAGAAAGCTCTTGAAGAGGGCTTGCCTTAATGTGGACACCACCGATGGCCTTATCGCCGATCCTAAATTCCCTCCCTGGTCGCACCGAGAGATTTCCTTCAATAGGCAGGACCAGTGGGCCGCCATCCCAGAACCAGGGTCAGGTTCGAGCGAGTGCTCGTTGACGGGGTTAGCTCCATTGACATCCTATTCCGCAACAGCCTGCCTGCTCTCAAGTTAACACCGGCACAGCTGAAACCGTACGCGCTCAGTTCTATGGCGTCTTGTCGGGTCAAAGTTTAGTACCCCTTGGCCAGATAACGCTCCCCGTCTAGTTCGGAACACCAGACCACTTCCGCACAGAGTTCGTCAACTTTGTGGTCGCCGACTTCGATGGGACCTACCATGCAATCCTCGGTCGTCCTTCGCTTACAAAGTTCATGTAGTTCCGCACTACTCATACCTGGTCCTCAAGATGCCAACTGAGAAGGACATCTTAACTATCAGAGGCAACGTCTACACCACATATTCTTCCGAAGAAGAAAGCTTCAAGATCACCAAAGCAATTGACCTCTCGATTCGCATGGCAGAAACTGTAGCACAAGCCACGCAAGTTCCACCCGACCAGCTCCAACTACCCGAGCAGGAGACTCCAAGAAAAAACTCCAAGTCCAAAGAGCACAAGGAAGTACAACTGGTTGATGGCAGCCCAGAGAAGACAGCTCTCATCTGGGCCAACCTGGATGCCAAATAGGAAGACGCGCTCGTCAGGTTTCTAAGGGACAACGTAAGCGTCTTCGCATGGAAACCTGCAGACATGCCCGGCGTCCCACGAAGCCTGATCGAGCACTCCTTAAACGTCTCGAAGACCGCAAGACCTATCCAATAGAAGCTACGACGGTTTGCTCATGACAAAAAGGAGGCTATTAGGACAGAGATTACACGGCTTTTAGTAGCCGGATTTATTAAAGAAGTGTGTCACCCCGATTGGCTCGCCAATCCAGTCCTTGTAAGAAAAAAGAATAATGAATGGAGAATGTGCGTTGATTACACTGATCTCAATAAACACTGTCCTAAAGATCCTTTTGGTCTCCCCCATATCGACGAGGTGGTCGATTTAACGGCCGGATGCGAACTACTATCTTTTCTCGACTGTTACTCTGGTTACCACCAGATCTCGCTAAAGGAAGACGACCAGATCAAAACTTCCTTCATCACTCTTTTTGGTGCATATTGCTACACCACCATGTCCTTCGGACTCAAAAACACCGAAGCCACCTATCAACGCGCTATTCAGCAATGCCTCCACAACGAGATACGTGACGACCTCATCGAGGCCTACGTCGACGACGTTGTCATCAAAACCAGGGACACAAGCACCCTAATCGACAACTTAGACCGCACTTTTAAAGCGCTAAATAAATACAAGTTGAAGCTTAACCCCAAAAAATGCATCTTCGGGGTTCCCTCTGGTATACTGCTCGGCAACGTCGTCAGCGCGATGGCATACGGCCAAACCCCTCAAAAGTCAAGGCAGTGCTCGATATGCGACCACCCAGGAATGTCAAAGACGTTCAAAAGCTCACGGGGTGCATGGCAGCTCTCAGCCGGTTTATCTCTAGGCTGGGGGAAAAAGGGCTTCCCTTCTTTAAACTTCGGAAAGCATCAGAAAAGTTCTCCTGGATAGAAGAGGCCGACACGGCGTTCACCCAGCTCAAAACTTTTGCCACCTCACCACCTGTCCTCACCGCACCTCAACCTAATGAGGACCTGCTCCTCTATATGCAGCAACTGATCGGGTCGTTTCCACGGTGCTTGTGGTCGAGCGGGATGAACCAGGCCACATCTACAAAGTCCAGAGACCAGTATACTTCATAAGCGAAGTCCTAAATGAATCTAAGACTAGGTATCCCTAGATACAAAAGCTAATCTACGCCATCTTAATCACTTAAAGGAAGCTGAAGCACTACTTCGATGGCCATCGCGTCTTAGTTACCACGAGTTTTCCGTTCGGCGACATTTTGCGCAACAAGGATGCCAATGGTAGGATTGTAAAATGGGCCATGGAGCTATGTCCATTCTCATTAGATTTCCAGAGTTGGACAACTGTCAAGTCTCAAGCTCTGGTCGACTTCATCGCAGAATAGACGGATCTCAACGCACCTCCCTCACCAGATATCTTCGATCACTGGTCAATGTTCTTCGACGGGTCTTTAAACATCAATGGCGCTGGTGCCGGCATCCTTTTCATTTCACCAAACAAGGACAAACTACGCTATGTCCTTCGGATCCTCTTCCCGGCATCCAACAATGTCGCCGAGTACGAAGCATGCCTGCACGGCATCCGATTGGTTGTCGAGCTGGGAGTTAAGCACCTTTACGTCTGCGGTGACTCTACCCTAGTCATCAACCAGTTAAATAAGGAGTGGGACACGACTCACGAGAAGATGGACCTGTACTGCAAAGAAATCCGGAGGTGGGAATCCAATTTTTATGGCATAGAGTACATCCACGTGGTCTGGGACAAGAATCAAGCAGCGGATGCGCTATCAAAGATAGGATCATCCTGGGCCGAGGTTCCGCAAGGTGTTTTTGTTGAGGACATTCACACACCAAGCGTCGGAATGGACCTGGTCGATACACCATCCAACGAGCACTGCTCGTAGGGGACGCCACTCTGACAGCCAGCGGCCATGACTAGCGCACTCCTTTTGTTAAGTACCTTTTGGATGGATCGGGTCTCCAAGACAAAATGGAGAATGAGCATCTCATTCGACGCTCCAAAAATTATATACTGGTCGATGGCAGATTTTTGCGCAAGAATGCAAACTCAGAAGTCCTGCTAAAGTGCATAGCTCAAGATGATGGCATCAATCTATTGGATGACATACATGCTGGATCCTGTGGCAACCATGCCGCCTATAGAACACTGGTCAGAAAGGCCTTCCGAGCAGGTTTTTACTGGCCAACCGCAGTCACCGACGCCGAGAAACTGGTCCGGCATTGCGAAGGATGTCAGTTCTTCACCAAACGGACCCACGTACCCGCTCATGAGATCCAGACGATTCTGTCGTCTTGGCCGTTCGCCTGTTGGGGTCTTGACATGATCGGGCCGTTCAAACCGGCTCCCAGCAACTTCAAATTCGTGTTCGTGCTAATCGACAAGTTCTTGAAGTGGATCGAGTACATGCCACTGGTCAAAGCGACTTCCGAGAAGGCCGTGGAATTCCTCAATCAAATCATACATAGATTCGAGGTTCCCAACAGCATAATCACCGGCCTGGGCACTCAGTTCACCGGCACTACATTCTAGAACTTCTGTGATGACACAGGCATAGTCATAAAGTACGTGTCGGTAGCCCATCCGTGAGCCAACGGTCAAGTCGAGCGAGCAAATGGAATGATTATTGATGCTCTAAAGAAGAGGTTGTACATGGAAAACAACAGGGCACAGGGCGGTGGATGAAAGAGTTACCGACCGTGGTGTGGGGTCTCCGAACACAGCCTAGTCGGAACACAGGCATATCTCCATATTTTATGGTTTATGCAGCCGAGGCAGTGCTCCCCTCGGACGTAGCCTTTAGATCTCCAAGAGTCGAACATTTTGACCAGTCTTCAGCAGACCTCGCCAGAGAACTCGGAATCAACTGCATGGAAGAGAGACGCCTAACTTATTGCCTTCGAACAGCAAAGTATCTCGAGGCCATTCGACGATACCACAATAGGAACGTCAAAGACCGCTCCTTCATGGTCGGTGATCTGGTACTCAAATGGAAAACAAGCTAGGAGGGAATGCACAAGTTATCTACACCTTGGGAAGGACCTTTTGTGGTCACTGAAGTTACACGCCCTACATCTTATAGACTGGTGTACCCAAATGGAACACGCTTGCCCAACTCCTGGCACATAGACAAACTACGTCGCTTCTATCCCTAAGTTTCAGTACATTTTACTTGTAAATCCTTTTTGATGAATAATAATAAGGTTTGCCTTTTTTGTTATATACTTTTACATATGCAGAATACTCGACAAGTACTACAATAATTTTCCTTGACAAGCTACTCAAGGGCAATCAACATGATTCAGTGATACATCACACAAGCAAATTTATTTACAGCGCTCAAAACCATGGTTCTCAAAATTCGGACGTTATTACAAACTTTATATATACAAAGTTTACAATAAACACCCCCCTGGGCGGCTTCTGGTCTACTCCTACAGACTACACTACGAGCCTACTACTCAGGCTGATCACCCGCACGTCTCTCTCGTCCAGCCGAAGGGGTCGGGGCCACCGACGCCTCACTGGTCGAGACCGCAGGCGTCGACCGCCCATCTCCTACAATCGACGCCCCCGACAACTCCCTGGCCGACCTATCTGATCCCGGCTGATCCAGGGGGGTTGACGTCTCGTAGAGATTTATATCGCCGATCACCCTCGACGATAGGTCGAGCAGGCTGATGCGAAGGTCATCTACCTCCTTCGAACCAACCTCCTTAGGATATGCCCTCTCTAGCCGGGATAGATCGACCAGGGGGTAGTGTGCGCGTACCATGCTGAGGACGTGTGCTCCGGCACACTCCCCGGCATCCTTGACGAACTACTGAAGCCAGCCCAACGCTTGCTGCGCCTTCTCGACCGGGGTCGGCTTCGGTGCGCTAGGCTGGTCCTCGGGGAGCTTGGGGCTGATCACGTCAAGTACTGGGGCAACTCCTTTCCAGAGCTTGATATAGTTCGTCTTCCAAGAGTCCCGTTCCTTGACCAGCTCATCTAGGTGCTTCTTAGTGTTGGCTTTAAGCACTATGACAAAGTTTTGAAGAAAAACCAAGCACACGGTCAGCAACATGCTACGGCAATATAAAAAAGAGATAGAACTGCGTGGTCGAAAAGGACAAAATAGCTCTTACCAGCGAGCTCCCGACTCCTGGTCTTCAGCTCTTCGCCAACCTTGCGCCCGGTTTCCAGCGCACTGGCACGCTCTTGGTCGAGCTGGTCCATCTCTTTTTGGAGATGCTCGATCTCCTCCTCCAGACCTGAAGTAATAATTGTTGGTCATCAAAACTGACCACCCGGTTAACCGCAACTGCTGAGATAACTTGACCTACCCCTTTTCTCACGGTCCTTATCGGCTAGTCGCCGAGTCAGGTCCAGCAGACGCTCCTCCTGAGCCGCCTTCTCGGCCGCCTCCCTTTTGGCGTCCAGCTGAAGGCGGTCCTCTTTCGGCCTCTAGCCGAAGGTGGTCCACCTCTGCAGTCAAGGCCTTGTTCTCAGCGACCACACCCTCGATTTGGTCGAAGCACCTTTTTCAGTACTTCGCCGTTTTCATTGCACCTTGCGAGAAATATACATATCGCACAGTGAACAAGCAGCAGTATATACATACTCTAGTAGAATACAAGACCACTCACCTTAACTTCATCAATGAGCCGCTTAGTAGCACGCTCTACCCTCGCCGCCTCCTCGGTCTCGGCGATCTCCTCGTGGCCGGCCCAGTGGTCCCCATGCTGGTGTCACACGTAAATGTGTTGGCGACCATCGTGGGGACGCCCGTGGATCTCCTCCACTTCATCATCAGAGGCCGTGCGGGCCTCCTCGCCCTCCGCGCTACCCCCAGCCACGGCAACGGGTATCATAGGACCCTTACCCCGGCTAGGGGAGCCCTCCGGCGTGGAAGCCTGTGCTGGGGCTAGAGTTGGACCCCTCTCTTCTTCAGCTGGAGGGGGGTCGGGATCCTATCTCCCTCCTCTGCAACGCTGCTCGGGAGAGGCATCCCTACGGTCTCATTGCCCCTTGCCAGGGTGCTCGCCCTAGCCTCGTCTTGGGCCGGTTCCTCCTCGGCAACCTCTGCCGTGGCCGCAACTGCGGTCTGCTCTGCCGACTGCTTGCGGACGGTCTGCTCGGCGGCATTGTCATCAGTAAGTGCCGACTCAGTTGTCCTCAAGCCGGCAGTGTTACCCGGATCAACATCCGAGGCCGCACTAACAAAGAAGAGTTAATGCAGATTACCATACTAACATCAAACCTCGTAAAAAACAAAGAGAGCGCAGAGACACTTTTTCAAACTTATAGGTCGGAGCTCCGGTGCGCCGCCGTGAAGAACCTTCTCCTGGTCCGCCCAGTCGTCGCGGCCGCTTCTGTTCCTCCAGGACGTATCGGCTCGACGTGCGCGGCAGGAGGGTCCCTGATTACCCGATCAGCATCGATCGGCGCGACGTCAGGGCGACTGCGTGGTCTCCGGACCAAGGACGGGGCGGTCTCGTCCTCTTCGTTGTCGTCGTCGACAATCCTCACAAGCCAGCGATGCTTGGGGGCATGGCTGGTCGAGCCTTGGACCAACGAAGGGTCCGCAGCCGTTCCCGCTGGAATTGCTTCCGTGGAGGATGGCTCCACAGCCATCGGCCTTTTCCCAGCTACTCTATCATCTGTGGTCGACACTGGACGCCTCTGGTCCTCATCGCTATTGGTGTATTCGAGACACCGAGCAGCATTGTCTACTGGTGGGTCTACCCCAGCAGGATGGTCCATACCAGGTGCCAGCGACACATACACCGTGCACCGGTCAATATCTCCTATCTGCGATACAAAGGCGACAAGTCATCAATCAAAAGGCTATAGCATTCAAATAGCATTACAAATAAACCAGGGTATCCATTTACCATAGGAGCTGGTCGGCCTAGCATGAAGGCATGCATCCGGTCATCACTACGAATGAAGTTATTGTCAGCTAGGTTGAATAACTCATTCATCCTCCGCTGGATGTCTGATTTCTCCAAGCTGTCCCGGTGCATCCTGGTCGGGTCTTGGCTTCCCGCGTACTCGTACGCCGAGTGCACCCTCCTCTGCCAAGGCATCACTCGTCGGGTGAGGAAATTCCCGACCACTCCTGGTCTGTCCAGGCAGGACCAGTCGATCAGGCTCATCAGCTCTGACACTTGACCAGTATACTCTGGACGATCAGTCCAGCTAACCTCTTCTCGGGAATATAGTCGACGTCACAGAACGTGGCGCTGCCTGGCTCCTCCCTGATGTAGAACCACCTCTTGTACCACTCGGTGAGGGAGGTGTTCCATGCGCAGCTGAGGTAACGGTTCTTCATCCCGTCGCGAAGATTGAGGTATACTCCACCTGCAATCTTGGAGCCCCCAACTGCTCCCTTCTTCCTCAAACAGAATAGATAGCGGAAGAGATCGAAATGTGGTTCTATCCCAACATAGGCTTCACACAATTGGATGAAGGTAGAGATAAGGAGAATAGAGTTTGGATGCAGATTGCAAATCCCGATCTCATAGTAAAGGAGAAGACCTTGAAGAAAAGGATGAACGGGAACCCCAAATCCCCTTTTGAACTAATCTTCAAAAACTACGATCTCACTGGCGTGGGGGTCGGGGTAACTCTCTCTGGTGCCCTCCAGCCGCCGAGCTCCTGGTTGTGCAGAAGTCCCATTCCGACGAGGTCGTTGAGGGACCTCGTGGTGCTCCGAGATTTCTTCCACTCTTTGGCCATCATCTCGGCCCTTTTCTTCGAATCACTCTTCGCCATTGTCGCAGTAGGAAAAGCTTTGAGCTGGGAGTTGAGGATGCTGGGGATGGCGAAGGCAGGAGGCAGTAATGGCAAAGGAAGGAGGCTGCTACATAACTGCTGGGTAAAAATATGAACACAACATCGAGCCCTTTATAACAGCAAACCCACCTTTTCCACTTCCCGCATTTTGGGGAAATGGGCGGATCTTGCGGCAGTTGTGGCGTTTTGGTTTTCAAGAATTATCGCAGTTAATTCGGCGGCTTTTCTGAATGATTGTTGGTTTCCTTTTCTTGGCCCGCGCAAAGAGCGGCTATACAGTTAGCAGGCACTCTTTTTTATGCAACAGACTAACAATATGGCAGGATGCTCCGTCACATCGCACATTAATATGGCGATACGATTTTTTCAAAAGATATGCTCAGGGACTGGCCAACCAGTTCGCCCAATCGACAATCTGGGGACTGTACCGACCACCGAGCATGATATGCTCGGGGACTGGCCGACCAGTTCGCCCAATCGACAATCTGGGGACTGTACCGACCACCGAGCATGATATGCTCGGGGACTGGCCGACCAGTTCACCCAATCGACAATTTGGGGACTATACCGACCATCGAGCATGATATGCTCGGGGACTGGTCGACCAGTTCGCCCATTTTGACTAGTCTGACCTTTAGAAAATCTGGGGGCCATACCAATCGTCGAGCAAGACGTGCTCGGGGACCGGTTGGCTGTTTCCATTCAGTCGCAAGCAAGTATGACGCGCCCTTGGCTTGGAAAATGCAATTGCATAACGTTTAATTGGATAGTTTTAACTATTTAGACCTTGCTACATGGTTCATGCTTCGCCTTCCAGTAAGCTCGGGGACTACATCGGTACGATGCATCTGGCGATGCATCACAATATCAGATTTTCTATGTGGTTTTTCTCTTTAGACCCTGGCACCATGTGCGTACGTCACCTACTACCAGGCTCGGGACTAAGTGGGCACACTTCACCTTACGGTGAATATGCTTGCTTTTTTGAGGTCTATACTTTTCAGAAAAGTAAAGTGGGCACACTTCACCAGGAAAGAAATCTTTTTTGATTAAGAGCACGATGCATTCTTCAAACAACCTGTTTCTTCGATGT
Source organism: Sorghum bicolor (assembly GCF_000003195.3). Lineage (NCBI taxonomy): Eukaryota > Viridiplantae > Streptophyta > Magnoliopsida > Poales > Poaceae > Sorghum > Sorghum bicolor. The sequence goes on along the minus strand of NW_018396420.1, from coordinate 114,990 downwards.
CGATGTTGATCAACTAACTTTTGAGTTGGTTAAAATACCGTTGCAACTGTTTGGGCGACTTTCCTGCTTATTGAAGACGTCAAGCCTCACTGGTCGAAGAAGTTCAAGACGGCGTGTTACATCACAATACATGGTGCTTGGGGACTAGTTGTGGGGGTATAAACCCCTATACCCTTACGGCTAGACTTGGACCAAGAGACTTGGTCCATCACGAGGAAGACGCAGGGCTTGATCCAACTACCCGGAGTCTCGCGCAAGGAAACAAGACGTGGAGACCAAGCAGGATTCTAGTCGGTTAGAATAGAAATTGATATCATGCTATCTATGGCAATTGTAATCGACGAGGATTAGTTTCCGGATCTGTAACCCTGCCCTCTGGACTATATAAAGAGAGGCAAGGGACCCCCCATAGACATCTCATCTCAACTCAACTCAATCCAATACAATCAGACGCAGGACGTAGGTATTACGCCCACACGGTGGCCGAACTTGGATAAAAACCTTGTCCGTGTCTTGCGTCACCATCAAGTTCGTAGCTTGCGCACCTGTCTGCCGATAAACTACTACCGTGGGTATACCCCAAGGTAGACTGCCGACTAGCTTTCGTAGACACGATGGAACTAATAGATGAAGTGTGTCATATGGAATCTCGGTTCAGTCTAGTTGGAGATAGTATTAGTTTCAGTGCAAGATAGGTGCGTTGTTTATGCCCTGTGCACCATAGGCTCACAAACTGTTGTAGAAGTTCCTGATGGTACGCCTAGGTGAAGAGGCTCAAGTGAAAGCTCGATTCTGTCTGTTTGGAGATAGTGCTAATCTTGTTGCAAGATAGGTGTACGGTTTGCATAGAACGTAGCATATTCTCAAAAAACAATTTCGACGCACCTGATAGAACTCCTAGATGATGTGTCATATGGAATCTCGCTTCGGGCCGTTTGGAGTTAGTGTTAGTCTAAGTGCAAGATTGATGCACGGTTTGCGCATAATGCACCATAAGCTCAGGAACCATTGTGGAAGCACCTGATAATACTCCTAGGTGAAGAGGCTCAAGTGGAAGCTCGGTTCGATCTGTTTGGAGATAGTGCTAATCTTGATGCAAGATAGGTGCATGGTTTGCATGGAACGTACCATATGCTCAGAAATCCAATTAGACGCACCCAATAGAACTCCCAGATGACAAGTGTCATATGGAATCTTGCTTTGGTCTATTTGGAGATAGTTTGCTTTGGTGCAAGATTGGTACACAGTTTGTGCCTAATGCACCATAGACTAAGAAACCATTTTGGACGCACGCGATGGTACTCCTAGGTAAAGGTGCTCAAGTGGAAGCTTGGTTTGGAGATAGTGCTAATCTTGATGCATGATAGGTGCACGAATAGCATGGAACATAGCATATGCTTAGAAATTTATTTGGAGGCACCCGATGGAACTCCTAGATGACATGTATCATATAGAATCTCACTTGGATCTCTTTGGAGATAGTGTTAGTTTTGGTGCAAGATAGGTAAATTTGGACGCACGAGATGGTACTCTTAGGTAAAGGGGCTCAAGTGGACGCTCGATTTGGAGATAGTGCTAATTTTGATGCAAGGTAGGTGCATGGTTTGCATGGAATGTACCATATGCTTGGAAATCAATTTCGACGCACCCGATAGAACACCTAGATAATGTGTGTCATATAGAATCTCGCTTCAGTCCGTTTGGAGACAATGTTAGTTTCGGTGCAAGATAGGTGCACGGTTTGTGGCTAATGCACCATAGGCTCAGAAACCATTGTGGAAGCACCCGATGTGGAAGCTCGGTTCGGTCTGTTTGGAGATAGTGCTAATCTTGATGTAAGATAGGTGCACAGTTTGCATGGAACGTACCATATGCTTAGAAATCAATTTGTACGCACCCAATAGAACTCTTATATGATGTGTGTCACATGGAGTCTCGCTTTGGTCTATTTAGAGAAAATGCTAGTTTTAGTGCAAGATAGGTGCACGTTTTGCGCCTCATGCACCATAGGGTTAGAAACCGTTATGGAAGCACCCAATGGTACTCCTAGGTGAAGAGACTCAAGTGAAAGCTCGGTTTGGTCTATTTTGATATAGTGCTAAACTTGATGCAAGATAGATGCACGGTTTGCATGGAACATACTATAAGTTCAGAAATCAATTTGGACACACCCGATAGAACTCCTAGATGATGTGTGTCATATGGAATCTTGCGTCGGTCCATTTGGAGATAGTGTTAGTTTCGGTGCAAGATAGGTGCACGGTTTGCACCTAATGCACTAGTCTAAGAAACCATTTTGGACGCACCTAGTGGTACACCTTGGTGAACAGGCTCAAGTGTAAGCTTGGTTTGGTCTGTTTGGATATAGTTCTAATCTTGATGCAAGATAGGCTCACGGTTTGCATGGAACGTACCATATGCTTAGCAATCAATTTGGACACACCCGATTGAACTACTAGACGCACCCAATGGAACTACTAGCTGAAGTGTGTCATACGGAATCTCGCTTTGGTCCAGTTGAAGATAGTGTATTGTCGGAAATCAATTTGGACACACCCGATAGAACTCCTAGATGATGTGTGTCATATTGAATTTCACTTCGGTCTGTTTAGAGACTGTTAGTTTTGGTGCAAGATTGGTGCACAATTTGCGCATAATGCACCATAGGCTCAGAAACTAGGTGAAGGCTCAAGTGGAAGCTTGGTTCGATCTGTTTGGAGATAGTGCTAATCTTGATGCAAGATAGGTGCGCGATTTGCAAGGAACGTACCATATGCTAAGAAATCCATTTGGACACGCCCAATAGAACTCCTAGATGACTGCCATATAGAATCTCGCTTCAGTCTGTTCGGAGACATAGTTAGTTTTGGTGCAAGATAGGTACAAGATTTGCGCCTAATGCATCTTAGGCTAAGAAACCATTTTGGATGCACCCGATGATACTCCTTGGTAAAGGTGCTCAAGTGGAAGCTAAGTTTGGTTTGTTTGGATATAGTGCTAATCTTGATGCAAGATAAGTGCACGAATTGCATGGAACATACCATATGCTTAGAAATCTATTTGAAAGCACCTAGTGGAACACCTAGATGATGTGTGTCATATAGAATCTCACTTCGTTCTCTTTGGAGATAGAGCTAGTTTTGGTGCAAGATAGGTACACAGTTTGTGCCTATCGCACCATAGGCTAAGAAACATTTTGGACGCACATGATGGTACTCCTAGGTAAAGGGGCTCAACTGGAAGCTCGGTTTGGAGATAGTGCTAATCTTGATGCAAGATAGGTGCACGGTTTGCAGGGAACGTACTATATGCTTGGAAATCAATTTCGATGCACCCGATATTACTCCTAGATAATGTGTGTTATATAGAATCTCGCTTCGGTCAGTTTGGAGACAGTATTAATTTTGGTGCAAGATAGGTGCATTGTTTGCGCCTAATGCACCATAGGCTGAGAAACCATTGTGGAAGGACCCGATGATACTCCTAGATGAAGAGGCTGAAGTGGAAGCTTGGTTCGGTCTCTTTTGAGATAGTGCTAATCTTGATGTAAGATAGGTGCATAGTTTGTATGGAACATACCACATACTTAGAAATCAATTTGGATGCACCCAATAGAACTCTTAGATGATGTGTGTCTTATGGAGTCTCGCTTTGGTCTATTTAGAGACAATGTTAGTTTTGGTGCAAGATAGGTGCACGGTTTGCACCTAATGCACCATAGGGTCAGAAACCAATGTGGAAGCACTCGATGGTACTCCTAGGTGAAGAGGCTCAAGTGAAAGCTTGGTTTGGTCTATTTTGATATAGTGCTAATCTTGATGCAAGATAGGTGCATGGTTTGTGTGGAACGTACCATATGCTCAAAAATTAGATTGGACACACCCAATGGAACTCTTAGATGATGTGTCTCATATGGAATCTCGCTTTGGTCCATTTGGAGATAGTGTTAGTTTCGATGCAAGATAGGTGCACGGTTTCCGCCTAATGCACCATAATCTAAGAAACCATTTTGGACGCACCCAGTGGTACTCCTAGGTGAAGAGTCTCAAGTGGAAGCTTAGTTCAGCCTGTTTGGAGATAGTTCTAATCTTGATGCAAAATAGGCCCATGGTTTGCATGGAACGTACCATATGCTTAGAAATCAATTTGGACACACCCAATGGAACTGCTATAAGCACCTAATTGAACTACTAGATGAAGTGTGTCATATGGAATCTTGCTTCAGTCCAGTTGGAGATAGTATTAGTTTCGGTGCAAGATAGTTGCATGATTTGCGCCTAGTGCACCATAGGCTTAGAAACAATTGTGGTAGTTCCTGATGGTACTCCTAGGGGAAGAGGCTCAAGTGAAAGCTCCGTTTGGTCTATTTGAGATAGTGCTAATCTTGATGCAAGATAGGTGTACGGTTTGCATGGAATGTACCATATGCTCGGAAATCAATTTCGACGCACCCGATAGAACTCCTAGATAATGTGTGTCATATAGAATCTCGCTTTGGTCCGTTTGGAGACAATGTTAGTTTCAGTGCAAGATAGGTGCACGGTTTGTGGCTAATGCACCATAGGCTCAGAAACCATTGTGGAAGCACCCGATGTGGAAGCTCGGTTCGGTCTGTTTGGAGATAGTGCTAATCTTGATGTAAGATAGGTGCACAGTTTGCATGGAACGTACCATATGCTTAGAAATCAATTTGTACGCACCCAATAGAACTCTTAGATGATGTGTGTCACATGGAGTCTCGCTTTGGTCTATTTAGAGAAAATGTTAGTTTTAGTGCAAGATAGGTGCACATTTTGCGCCTAATGCACCATAGGGTCAGAAACCATTGTGGAAGCACCCAATGGACCTAGGTGAAGATACTCAAGTGAAAGCTCGGTTTGGTCTATTTCAATATAGTGCTAATCTTGATGCAAGATAGGTGCACAGTTTGCATGGAACATACCATAAGTTCAGAAATCAATTTGGACACACCGATAGAACTCCTAGATGATGTGTGTCATATGGAATCTTGCTTCGGTCCATTTGGAAATAGTGTTAGTTTTGGTGCAAGATAGGTGCACGGTTTGCACCTAATGCACCATAGTCTAAGAAACCATTTTGGACGCACCCAGTGGTACTCCTTGGTGAAGTGGCTCAAGTGTAAGCTTGGTTTGGTCTGTTTGGAGATAGTTCTAATCTTGATGCAAGATAGGCTCATGGTTTGCATGGAACGTACCATATGCTTAGAAATCAATTTGGACACACCCGATGGAACTACTAGATGCACCCAATGGAACTACTAGCTGAATTGTGTCATACAGAATCTCGCTTCGGTCCAGTTGAAGATAGTGTATTGTCGGAAATCAATTTGGACGCACCCGATATAACTCCTAGATGATGTGTGTCATATTGAATCTCGCTTCGGTCTGATTGGAGACTGTTAGTTTTGGTGCAAGATTGGTGCACAATTTGCGCATAATGCACCATAGGCTCGGAGATTATTGTGGAAGTACCCGATGATACTCCTAGGTGAAGGCTCAAGTGGAAGCTTGGTTCGATCTGTTTGGAGATAGTGCTAATCTTGATGCAAGATAGGTGCACGGTTTGCAAGGAACGTACCATATGCTATGAAATCCATTTGGATGCGTTCAATAGAACTCCTAGATGTCTGCCATATAGAATCTCGCTTCAGTCTGTTCGGAGACATAGTTAGTTTTGGTGCAAGATAGGTACACGATTTGCACCTGATGCATCTTAGGCTAAGAAACCATTTTTCGATGCACCCGATGATACTCCTAGGTAAAGGTGCTTAAGTGGAAGCTAAGTTTGGTTTGTTTGGATATAGTGCTAATCTTGATGCAAGATAGGTGCACGAATTGCATGGAACGTACCATATGCTTAGAAATCTATTTGAAAGCACCTAGTGGAACACCTAGATGATGTGTGTCATATAGAATCTCACTTCGTTCTCTTTGGAGATAGAGTAAGTTTTGGTGCAAGATAGGTACAGAGTTTGTGCCTATCGCACCATAGGCTAAGAAACATTTTGGACTCACGTGATGGTACTCCTAGGTAAAGGGGCTCAACTGGAAGCTCGGTTTAGAGATAGTGCTAATCTTGATGCAAGATTGGTGCACGGTTTGCAGGGAACATACCATATGCTTGGAAATCAATGTCGATTCGATCTGTTTGGAGATAGTACTAATCTTGATGCAAGATAGGTGCACGGTTTGCATGGAACATACCATATGCTAAGAAATCTATTTGGATGCACCCCAATAGAACTCCTAGATGACATGTGTCATATAGAATCTTGCTTCGGTCTGTTTGGAGACAATATTAGTTTTGGTGCAAGATAGGTGCATTGTTTGCGCCTAATGCACCATAGGCTCAGAAACCATTGTGGAAGCACCCGATGATACTCCTAGGTGAAGAGGCTGAAGTGGAAGCTTGGTTCGGTCTCTTTTGAGATAGTGCTAATCTTGATGTAAGATAGGTGCACAGTTTGCATGGTACATACCACATGCTTAGAAATCAATTTGGATGCACCCAACAGAACTCTTAGATGATGTGTGTCATATGGAGTCTCGCTTTGGTCTATTTAGAGACAATGTTAGTTTCGGTGCAAGATAGGTGCACGGTTTGCTAGATGCACCTAATGGAACTAATAGATGAAGTGTGTCATATGGAATCTCGGTTCGGTCCAGTTGGAGATAGTATTAGTTTCGGTGCAAGATAGGTGTGTGGTTTATGCCTAGTGTACCATAGGCTCAGACACTGTTGTAGAAGTTCCCAATCGTACTCCTAGGTGAAGACGCTCAAGTGAAAGCTCGGTTCTGTCTATTTGGAGATAGTGCTAATCTTGATGCAAGATAGGTGTACGGTTTACATGGAATGTACCATATTCTCATAAATCAATTTGTACGCACCCGATAGAACTCCCAGATGATGTGTGTCATATGGAATCTCGCTTCGGTCTGTTTGGAGTCAGTGTTAGTTTAGGTGCAAGATTGGTGCATGGTTTGCGCATAATACACCATTGGCTCAGAAACGATTGTAGAAGCACCCGATAATACTCCTAGGTGAAGAGGCTCAAGTGGAAGCTCTTTTCGATGTTTGGAGATAGTGCTAATCTTGATGCAAGATAGGTGCATGGTTTGCATGGAACGTACCATATGCTCAGAAATCCATTTGGACGCACTCAATAGAACTCCTAGATGACATGTATCATATAGATTCTCGCGTGGGTCTATTTAGAGACAATGTTAGTTTCAGTGCAAGATAGGTGCACGGTTTGCGCCTAATGCACCATAGGGTCAGAAATCATTGTGGAAGCACCCAATGGTACTTTTAGGTGAAGAGGTTCAAGTGAAAGTTTGGTTTGGTTTGTTTCGAGATAGTGCTAATCTTGAGGCAAGATAGGTGCATGGTTTGCGTGGAACATATCATATGCTCGAAAATCAATTTGGACACCCGATAGAACTCCTAGATGATGTGTGTCATGGAATCTTGCTTCGGTCCATTTGGAGATAGCGTTAGTTTTTATGTAAGATAGGTGCACGGTTTGCACCTACTGCACCATAATCTAAGAAACCATTTTGGACGCACCCGATGGTACTCCTTGGTGAAGAGGCCCAAGTGGAAGCTTGGTTCGGTCTGTTTAGAGATAGTTCGAATCATGATTCAAGATAGGCGCACCATATGCTTAGAAATCAATTTGGACACACCCGATGGAACTGCTAGAAGCACCAGATGGAACTTCTAAATCACGTGTGTCATATGGAATCTTGCTTTGGTCTGTTTGGAGATAGTGTGAGTTTCATTGCAAGATAGGTGTACGGTTTGCAACTAATGCACCATAGGATCAGAAACCGTTGTCTAAGCACCCTATGGTACTCCTAGGTGAAGAGGCTCAAGTGAAAGCTCGGTTTGGTCTGTTTGAAGATAGTGCTAATCTTGAAGCAAGATAGATGCGCGGTTTACATGGAACATACCATCTGCTCAGAAACCAATTTGGACGCACCCAATAGAACTCCTAGATGATGTGTGTCATATGGAATCTCGCTCCAGTACATTTATAGACAGTGTTAGTTTCGATGCAAGATAGGTGCACTGTTTGCGCCTAATGCACCATAGCTCAGAAACAATTGTGGAAGCACCCGATGAGACTCCTAGGTGAACAGGCTCAAGTGGAAGCTTGGTTTGGTCTGTTTGGAGATAGTGCTAATTTTGATGCATGATAGGTGCTTGGTTTGCATGGAACATACCATATGCTTAGAAATTAATTTAGACACAACTAATAGAACTCTTAATGACATATGTCATATGGAATCTCACTTCGGTCTATTTGGAGATAGTGTTAGTTTTGGTGCAACATAGGTGCACGGTTTGCACCTAATGCGCTAGAGGCTAAGAAAACATTTAGGACGCACGCGATGGTACAACTAGGTAAAGGGGCTCAAGTGGAAGCTCGGTTTGGAGATAGTGCTAATCTTAATGCAATGTAGGTGCACGGTTTGCATGGAACGTACCATATGCTCGAAAATCAATTTCGACACACCCGATAGAACTCCTAGATAATGTGTGTCATATAGAATCTCGATTCGGTCTGTTTAGAGACAATGTTAGTTTTGGTGTAAGATAGGTGCATTGTTTGCACCTAATGCACCATAGGCTCAGAAACCATTGTGGAAGCACCCGATGATACTCCTAGGTGAAGAGGCTGAAGTGGAAGTTTGGTTCGGTCTATTTTGAGATAGTGCTAATCTTGATGTAAGATAGGTGCACGGTTTGCATGGAACATACCATATGCTTAGAAATCACTTTGGATGCACCCAACAGAACTCTTAGATGATGTGTGTCATATGGAGTCTTGCTTTGGTCTATTTAGAGACAATGTTAGTTTCAGTGCAAGATAGGTGCACGGTTTGCACCTAATGCACCATAGGGTCAGAAACCATTGTGGAAGCACTCGATGGTATGCCTAGATGAAGAGGCTCAAGTGAAAGCTCGGTTTGGTCTATTTTGATATAGTGTTAATCTTGATGCAAGATAGGTGCATGGTTTGCATGGAACATACCATATGTTCAAAAATCATAATTGGACACACCCGGTAGAACTCCTAGATGATGTGTGTCATGTGGAATCTTGCTTCGGTCTATTTGGAGATAGTGTTAGTTTCGATGCAAGATAGGTGCACGGTTGGCACATAATGTACCATAGTCTAAGAAACCATTTTGGACGCACCTAGTGGTACTCCTTGGTGAAGATAGTTCTAATCTTGATGTAAGATAGGCGCACGGTTTGCATGGAACGTACCATATGCTCAGAAATCAATTTGGACACACCTGAAGGAACTGCTAGATGCACCTGATGGAACTAATAGATGAAGTGTGTCATATGGAATCTCGGTTCGGTCCAGTTAGAGATAGTATTAGTTTCGGTGCAAGATAGGCGCGTGGTTTGTGCCCAGTGCACCATAGGATCAGAAATTGTTGTAGAAGTTCCCAATGGTACTCCTAGGTGAAGAGGCTCAAGTGAAAGCTCGGTTCTATCTGCTTGGAGATAGTGCTAATCTTGATGCAAGATAGGTGTACGGTTTGCATGGAATGTACCATATTCTCAGAAATCAATTTGGACGCACCCGATAGAACTCCTAAATGATGTGTGTCATATGGAATCTTGCTTCGGTCCATTTAGAGTCAGTGTTAGTTTAGGTGCAAGATTGGTGCATGCTTTGCGCATAATGCACCATAGGCTCAGAAACCATTGTAGAAGCACCAGATAATACTCTTAGGTGAAGAGGCTTAAGTGGAAGCTCTTTTCGATCTGTTTGGAGATAGTGCTAATCTTGATGCAAGATAGGTGCTTGGTTTGCATGGAACGTACCATATGCTCAGAAATCCATTTAGACGCACCTAATAGAACTCCTAGATGACATGTATCATATGGATTATCGCTTGGGTCTATTTAGAGACAATGTTAGTTTTAGTGGTAGATAGGTGCACGGTTTGCGCCTAATGCACTATAGGGTCAGAAATCATTGTGGAAGCACTGAAGGGTCGAGATGGCGGACTAGAGGGGGGTGAATAGTCCTTTCTAAAAATTATTACGCCAGCTAACCGAAACAAATGCGGAATTAAAACTATCGGTTTTGCCAAGACCACACCCCTCTATCTAAGTTCTCTAGCACCTTGTAAAAGATCCTAAACAAGCAAACAAGCTGCAACCTTAGCAAGAGCTCGCCTAACCAATTCTAGGAGCAAGGTCACACAAACCTATGCCACTAGTACTTTGCAAACTGGGGAGCTTCTACACAACTAGTAAGCAAAAGCACAAAGCTCCTAAGCTCACTAGCAAAGCTCAACAACAAGGCAACCAATGCCAAATTAGAGAGCACAAAAGTACTTAGCTACACAAACTAATCAATGTGACTAACAAGGTTACACAAACCAAATTAGTCACGCAAGGAAACTTTTTTCTAGCTACACAAGCAAGAAGGTAACTAGCAAGCTACACAAGCTAACTAATTACAAGAGCAACTACACAAGCACAAGTATATGAAAGTAAGAATAAGCTTGTGTTAGGGACTTGCAAACCAACAGGAAGTCAAAGTTGACACGATGATTTTCTTTCGAGGTTCACTTGGTTGCCACCAAGCTACGTCGCCGTTGACACAAGCTCCAAGGTTGTCACCAGTCCTCTTGCTAGTGGTGACCCGCAAGTCACACTCTCCCACGTGGAGTGCTTACCACAAGCTCTAGCACTTGACCCGGCCGGACCACTTGTCGCTCTTCACGTCTCGCTCAACTAGAGTTGCTCTTCGCGATCCCGCGGGGTGAGCACCATACCCCTCACAATCTCTTCTCCGGAGCACCGCACAATCTCCTTGTGTGCTTCGACGGAGTCACAAGCCACCAAGCCGTCTAGGAGGTGGCAACCTCCAAGAGTAACAAGCACCACCGGCTTGCAACACGAACACCTAGTGCCACTCGATGCAATCTCTCAATGCAACGCAATAGAATCACTCACTCGCTATTGATTCGCACTCTTGCAAGCACAAGTGAGTTAGAGGCTTTCCTAGCACTCTCCAAGCATGGACACTAAGTCCCAAGGGTGCTCTCTGCCAGCCAAGGCCGGCCACCACTTCTATTTATAGCCCCAAGGGCTAAACTAGTCGTTGCCCCTTCACTGGGCAAAACACGAGGGCACCAGACGCTCACAGGGAGCCACCGGATGCTCAACTCCTAGCGTCCGGTGCTCAGGCGTTAGCCACGTGTCACTAGCCGTTGGAACTCGACCGTTGGTGCCAACGGCTACTGCGCACGCGCGCCTGCACAGCACCACCGGACGCGTCCGGTGCACACCGAACTCGTGCGTACAGAGCTCCACAAACTCGTAGGGTCACCGGACGCGAGCCACCGGACGCTGAGCAAGTTGCCACCGAACGCGTCCGGTGCACACCGGTCCTAAACTCAGAGAGGTCTGAAAACACGCAGGGTCACCGGACGCACCCTGAGCGTCCGGTGCTCACCGGACTCTTGTGCAGAGAGGGTCACCAAACCGCCCGCACACCGGACGCTGAGCACCGGACTCACTCCGGTGCGTCCGGTGCACTCTGGACAGACCCGACAATACATCGGACGCTAAAGGCCAGCGTCCGGTGCCTCCACGCAGTGCGTCTGGTGAGACTTCTCCAAAATTCCGACCGGCACAATATAAAATATGCACTTAATTTTCTGGAAAGCGCCGAATCTCGCCTCGCAAGCTCGGCAGGAGGGAGAGAGGAACCCAAACCCCTCTCAACCCTAGGAACTCCACCTCCTTTGTAAATGTGCCAACACCAACAAGTGTACACCTCCATGTGCAAGTGTGTTAGCATTTTCACAAACATTTTCCCAAAGGAGTTAGCCTCTCAACTTGCCACGCCACTCGATCCTAACACGTATGCAAAGTTAGATCGCTCAAGTGGCACTAGATGACCGATATGCAAACAAGTTTGCCCCACTTGATAGTACGGCCATCTATCCTAAATCCGGTCATAAACTTCTCTACACACCTATGACCGGTGAAATGGAAAAGCCCTAGGTTATACCTTTGCCTTGCGCTTTCCATTCCATCTCCTCCAATGTTGATGCAACACATGCATCAACCAATCACCAAATGATATGATCAACTTCATATCATCACGTGACCGTATTGGTTCATTGATCTTGACCTCACTTGCTCTTCACCGTTGCCTCAGTCGATCGGCGCCAAGTCTTGCTCAAGCTTCACCGTCACACGTGGTCCCTCGCTTCAAAGCCTCCAACTTGCCCTTCACTCTTGCAACTGGTCCATCGAGCCAAGCTTCATCTTGATCTTCTCCACCTTGGTCACATGACTCCATGTCATGTCTCATATGCAATGAGCTTCTCCATCATCATATCATCACCTGTGGACTAATCTCTTGTATATCTCACATAAACACTATTAGTTCACCTAAGTTGTCACTCAATTACCAAAACCAAACAAGGACCTTTCAACCTCCCCCTTTTTGGTAATTGATGACAACTCTACAAAGATATGGAAATTAAGCTTTTTCAAGCTAGCACTTCACATAAGTGTTAATTGCTAACTTGATTTGGATTTTATGCTACTTATCCAACATTTAAGCTCTATGTCAAGATTTGGATAAGCACCACAAAACCCTACTACGTGCTAAGGTGTATAGAATAAACCTTTGTAGCTCGATACCATATTCGATATCAATTGAAGCATTCAATGTGCACCATCCTTAGCACCATGTGTAGCTGGACAACAAAAACACTAGAAACCCCGTGAGATCAACATTAAAAGCAAGGGTCTAGTCTTTACTTGAAGAACACAAGTCTAGCAACCAACCTATGTATGCTAGTTATCACATCATCAATCAAGTTATATAACTAGCATACACCACACAAGCATGCATATTGAATTTAAAAACTTATGCAATGCAAGCAAGCACATGAATATGCACAAATCAAATGCAAACAAACAAGGTTCATGAGCTTGCTCCCCCTACTTGTGTGCTTTACTTTTGTCCAAGAATTTTGATCCATCATTTTTTTAATGTTGCTCCCTTGTCCATGTCCATCTTCGATCTCTCCCCCTTGAAAATATATTTTGTTGTCCAACTTATCCCAGGATCATATCTTTGTTCCAACTTCTCCCCCTTTGTCATCAATTTCCATAAAAGGTATGTGATGCCAATTAAATCACTTGATACCAATTGAAAAAGTGTGAATCTCATTGTGACAAAGGATTGCATGGGGATAGATGGTTGAGGCTTGAATCTTGCATTTTTTATGGACATCACCATATGTGTTGGAATGACATTACTTGAATTTCTCTTGAGATACCACATAGGATCTTTGACCTTGATACCTTTTGGTGGGGCACTCCCCCTATGTCATAGCATGGGTCATTCACTTGTCAATCTTGTTGGTGAGGGAACTTTCTTTGCTTGATGATCACTTAAAGTTGAGGATCACTTGTGGAACCACCTTCTTGTATGATAGATACCATATGTATAAATGTGATATCACTTGAAATATCTTGTTCGATACCATATGGGATTCTTCTACCAATAAGGTCTTCTAGTATGGAACCACTTGTTTGCTATCTTGAACATTTGTTATCATCATGAGTACCATTTGTTGGATACCAATTGAAGAAACATTTGAATTTAGATACCATTTGCATTGTTGTGTTGTTCGTGTACTCTAATCATCATGAGCTTCTAATTGTTGACTTGAACTATGTTGATTTGCCTAAGCTTCCAAGTCCGGTTTGAACCAATGACAAGCTTTTTCACACCTCACATTAAGGGTTATCTTGCCAATGTTGTACTTTTCACTTGTTAACAATCCAAAATAGATCAAGTACTTAGGTTCACTAGCGCATGAACAAACTCATATACATACCACTAGATCAACTAATCATTCAAGCAATAGTGGTAGGTTTATGAATTTAAAACTTTTCATTTGACATGCATGATCCTATTAAGCATGTACGATATGCACTAACCGCATACTAGTAAGGGATGAAATGATCATGCACATTACAATGATACCTTTGCTATGTTGGAGAAGAGGATAGTCACATAGATTCCAATTCATTTCTCCAATAGCAATGTGAAGTCCAATTAATAAGCTTGGTGAAGATCAATTATAAATGCCAATTGATAGATCAAATCTTCACCCATATGAATGGAAAACCACTTTATAATCAAGTGCACTATCTTGTTGTGGTTGGCTTGCTTCTTCTTTTGATCATTGCTTGCATGAGAGAACTACTAAGAATATCACTTGAAATAGCATGAATAGCTCTCGTTTGGGTTGTAGCTTGCTTTCTTGATCAATCCTTTTGATGGCTTCAACTAAGCATCTCAAATGTCCTTTAGATCACCACTTCCATGTTAGCCTTCCAAGCACCACACTTGGTTTACCAACTCCTCGGGCGGCACGCCCCTCACATAGGGAGAAGTGACCTCTCTCCAAAGAACTATTTTTGATACTTACTTGAATTGCTTTGATTGATTGATTCAAGTGACGGACTTAATGTGATGAGTAACCATGAATTCCCCCTTTTTTAAGTCCTTTTCTTTCTACTTGTTTAAGTCCTTTTCTTTCTACCAATTTGTCATCAATACTCACTAGAACTTAAACTTTACCTTCATATTGAGTTTGATCTTGATCTTCAATTTGAGTACTAAATGTGTACACTAAGTACATTCCACAACCAAATGCCCTTGTGCTCATTACTTGTCCTGCTTATAGATCAATTCAAAACCAAACTTAGGTGCCTCAAACACTTGTAAACATGTTTCCAACTTGAGGACCTTTCAATTGAAGTGACTTTAGATCAATCCAATAATTGTCACTTTTCTGGCAGATTCTGTACCCTTTAAAGAAATATAAATATCTCACAATGTACAGATCCAAATATCGTGAAATTTGGTGGAGATGTGATTCACTATGTCATCTAGCAGCTGTAAAATTTGAGCTTCATTTGACTTTCTAGATTGCTACCAGATTTCAATTCTTCCACCACTGCTACATGCTGAAAACTGCTGCACTATAGCTGATAAGATCTACTCCAAAACCGAAGTATCCCTCATCCAATTTTCATGATATTTTTACAGCATCTTCTATGATAAGTGCACAACATGCATACCAAATTTCAAGCCATTCCAAATAGATTTTGTCACTCAAACTCAGACTTGATATTTGCTAGCTCAGGTTTTCAATATTTGGCAGCTTTCAAGTAATTGACCTATACTTGTTCAAATTGAACCAAACTTGAAATTGACTTGATTGAATACTCTCATAAGACATATATCAATTCAATCCACTTACTAAAAGTCATCTCATGAATTTATTCAACTCAAATCAATCCAAACTTGATTGCTAACCATTTAATCCATTCAATCATCTTATAGCAAGCAACATTGCATATATATCCAATTCAATCAACTCATATGCACCCAAATGAATGTGATCAACAAAGATATACCTTGGTTAGCTTATGATCATCCAATTTGCAAGCTTCAACTCATGTATTTGCAAGCCATCAAATAATCCAATAAATCACCACAACTTGAATGTGACACTTGTATATTATAGCACATTTGGACTTCACTATCTTGTCATGGCATTGGGTTTGGTTGTGCACTAGGCTTCAATACTTAACTCAATCATATGATGAAAAAGGATCAATTGAATCAAGTCTCCAATGCTAATGGTACCTAAACAATCATCCACCTTTTGATGGTACCCAAACTAGTTTGGGTCCTCTCAAGTTAGGAGCAACATACTTAGGCGATGCCTTAGTATGAATAGCGGGATGTTTTGCAATAGCAACCATAGAGGTACCATCACTATCCTTTCTAAGCATATTATGGTTATCAATAGAAATAGGCTTAGAACTATTACCTAGGGGACATGAATGAGCCATGTGTCCCCTTTCCCGGCATAAGTAGCAACTTCTCTTTGATTGAGCCTTTTCTTCCTTGCTCATGTGTTGCTTCTCATTGCCTTGCTTCTTGAGGGTTGCTTGAGCCTTCTTCTCAAGCTTGGTAGGACACCTCGAGGCAAAGTGTCCCTCATTCTTGCACTCAAAACCCATGATGTGAGCATAAGCTTTCTTCTTGTCTTGATTCTTGCTCATGATCTTGGCATCTTGGATTTGCATTGGATGCCTTGCTCTTCCACCCCTTCTTGTTTTCTTCTTCTTCTTCATCAAGTCACCGTGATGGTTGAACTTGACTTGAGCTTTGGGCTTCTTTTCTTGCTCAACTTGTGGCTTAGGTTGAGGCTTTACTTGTTGCTTCACCAATTGCTTGGTTGGGCACATTGAGGTGAGATGACCCCAAGTGCGACACTTGAAGCACTTGACATGCTTTATCCTCTCTTCTTCTTTTATCTTCTTGAGCTTCTCTTTGTTTGGGAAACCATTGGCAAGATGTCCCACTTCATGGCACCGATAGCACATGAAATGAGAAAGCTTTCCCTTTTCTTGCTTTCTTTTGCCCTTTGTCATCTTTTCTTTAAAGCCAAGGCCACACTTGTCACCATAGATTCTTTGAGTCTTCAATATATGCTCAAAGGTGACTTTTGAATTATAGCACCTCTCTAGCTTGTTGCTCAAGTTCTTCACTTGTTCATTGAGCTTATTGTTCTCCTTCAAAAGGTTAGTCTCACAAGACATAGAAGTAGAACAGGCATCTATATCTGAAGAACATGGCATAGATAGTAAATCATGGCAAGAGGTGGATACATGCTTCTTGCCTACATCACAAGGGTTAGTAATAATATGTGATTGATCATTTGACCCAAGTGATGAGCTCTCACTAATTTTAATTTCTTCCTTAGAAATCTTCTTAGTGAGAAATGCATGATCTTTTACCATGTTATCATGAGTAACACAAAGTTCCTCATGAACCAATTTTAGCTCCTCATGTGAACAAGTAGTAACATAAAGTAGACGCTTTTGTTGTTCACATATGGTCTTTAGAAATGAGTTTTCATTTTTCAATTTACTTGTTTTAGCCATCTCATTTCTTAAAGCTTTGGTGAGTCTACATACAAGCTCAAAATTTGGATCATCACAATCAACAATCACATCTCCAATAGATACCTTGCCGTCACCGTGAGACATGGAGGAATGTGATGAAGTGGATGAGCTTGTAGAAGCGTCACTCTCATAGCCATCATCTTCATCCTCACTTGACCATGAGGTGGAGCAATCCTCCACAACCACCATGTTGTGGTCATGCTCAACATCCTCACGTGCATCCACCTTTGGCACATCATCTTCTTTGGTGATCGCCTTTATATCCATGATCTCACCAAATATGTTATCTTTCATGGATGAATAGAAGATGTTAGTAGCTTGGTAGTCGAGATGTAGACATTTCTCTTGTGCTTGAGTTAGATTCTCTTCATCCAACACTTGAGAAAAGCCTACATCTACCATCCACCACATTTGAGGAGAAATATACTTAAAATTGCATGTCATCCAATTTCTCCACTGTGCAAAGTGTGTGCCATCAAAAATGTGTGGACACTCAACATCTAGCCCATAAGCCGCCATCCTCTCGGGTCGGTGAAGACCACAAATGAGAGACCTAGCTTTGATACCACTTGAAGGGTCGAGATGGCGGACTAGAGGGGGGGTGAATAGTCCTTTCTAAAAATTATTACGCCGGCTAACCGAAACAAATGCGAAATTAAAACTATCGGTCTAGCTAAGACTACGCCCCTCTATCTAAGTTCTCTATCACCTTGTAAAAGATCCTAAACAAGCAAACAAGCTGCAACCTTAGCAAGAGCTCGCCTAACCAATTCTAGGAGCAAGGTCACACAAACCTATGCCACTAGTACTTTGCAAACCGGGAAGCTTCTACACAACTAGTAAGCAAAAGCACAAAGCTCCTAAGCTCACTAGCAAAGCTCAACAACAAGGCAACCAATGCCAAATTAGAGAGTGCAAAAGTACTTAGCTACACAAACTAAGCAATGTGACTAACAAGGTTACACAAACCAAATTAGTCACACAAGGGAACTACTTCTAGCTACACAAGCAAGAAGGTAACTAGCAAGCTACACAAGCTAACTAATTACAAGAGCAACTACACAAGCACAAGTATATGAAAGTAAGAACAAGCTTGTGTTAGGGACTTGCAAACCAACGGGAAGAACAAAGTTGACACGATGATTTTCTTCCAAGGTTCACTTGGTTGCCACCAAGCTACGTCCCCGTTGACACAAGCTCCGAGGTTGCCGCCGGTCCTCTTGCTAGTGGTGACCCGCAAGTCACACTCTCCCACGTGGAGTGCTTACCACAAGCTCTAGCACTTGACCCGGCCGGACCACTTGTCGCTCTTCACGTCTCACTCAACTAGAGTTGCTCTTCGCGATCCCCGTGGGGTGAGCACCGTACCCCTCACAATCTCTTCTCCGAAGCACCGCACAATCTCCTTGCGTGCTTCGACGGAGTCACAAGCCACCAAGCCATCTAGGAGGTGGCAACCTCCAAGAGTAACAAGCACCACCGACTTGCAACACGAACACCTAGTGCCACTCGATGCAATTTCTCAATGCAACGCACTAGAATCACTCACTCGCTATTGATTCGCACTCTTGCAAGCACAAGTGAGTTAGAGGCTTTCCTAGCACTCCCCAAGCATGGACACTAAGTCCCAAGGGTGCTCTCTGCCAGCCAAGGCCGGCACCACTTCTATTTATAGCCCCAAGGGCTAAACTAGCTGTTGCCCCTTCACTGGGCAAAACACGAGGCCACCGGACGCTCACAGGGAGCCACCGGACGCTCAACTCCTAGCGTCCGGTGCTCAAGCGTCAGCCACGTGTCACTAGCCGTTTGAACTCGACCATTGCTGCCAACGGCTACTGTGCACGCGCGACTGCACAGCACCACCGGACGCTTGGCTGCGTCACACCGGACGCGTCCGGTGCACACCGGACTCGTGCACAGAGAGCTCCGCAAACTCGCAGGGCCACCAGACGCGAGCCACCGGACGCTGAGCAAGTTGCCACCGGACGCGTCCGGTGCACACCGGTCCTAAACTCAGAGAGGTCTGAAAACGTGCAGGGTCACCGGACGCGAGCCACCGGACACACCCTGAGCATCCGGACTCACTGGACTCATGCGCAGAGAGGGTCACTGAGCCACCGGACTCACTGGACTCATGCGCAGAGAGGGTCACCAAACCGCCCGCACACCGGACGCTGAGCACTGGACTCACCTCCGGTGAGTCCGGTGCACTCTGGACAGACCCGACAATACACCGGACGCTAAAGGCCAGCGTCCGGTGCCTCCACGCAGTGCGTCACTCCCGCGACTTCTCCAAAATTCCCACTGGCGCAATATAAAATATGCACTTAATTTTCTCAAAAGCGCCGAATCTCGCCTCGCAAGCTCGACGGGAGGGAGAGAGGAACCCAAACCCCTCTCAACCCTAGGAACTCCACCTCCTTTGTAAATGTGCCAACACCACCAAGTGTACACCTCCATGTGCAAGTGTGTTAGCATTTTCACAAACATTTTCCCAAAGGAGTTAGCCTCTCAACTTGCCACCCCACTCGATCCTAACACGTATGCAAAGTTAGATCGCTCAAGTGGCACTAGATGACCGATATGTAAACAAGTTTGCCACTCTTGATAGTACGGCCATCTTTCCTAAATCCGGTCATAAACTTCTCTACACACCTATGACCGGTGAAATGGAAAAGCCCAAGGTTATACCTTTGCCTTGCGCTTTCCATTCCATCTCCTCCAATGCTGATGCAACACATGCACCAACCAATCACCAAATGATATGATCCACTTCATATCATCACGTGACCGTATTGGTTAATCGATCTTGACCTCACTTGCTCTTCACCGTTGCCTCAGTTCATCAGCGCCAAGTCTTGCTCAAGCTTCACCGTCACACGTGGTCCCTCGCTTCAATGCCTCCGACTTACCCTTCACTCTTGCAACCGGTCCATCGAGCCAAGCCTCATCTTGATCTTCTCCACCTTGGTCACATGACTCCATGTCATGTCTCATATGCAATGAGCTCCTCCATCATCATATCATCACCTGTGGACTAATCTCCTATGTATCTCACATAAACACTATTAGTTCACCTAAGTTGTCACTCAATTACCAAAACCAAACAAGGACCTTTCAAGCACCCCATGGTACTTCTAGGTGAAGAGGCTCAAGTGAAACCTTGGTTTGGTTTGTTTCGAGATATTGCTAATCTTAAGGCAAGATAGGTGCATGGTTTGCGTAGAACATATCATATGCTCGGAAATCAATTTGGACACCCGATCGAACTCCTAGATGATTTGTGTCATATGGAATCTTGCTTCGGTCCATTTGGAGATAGTGTTAGTTTTGATGTAAGATAGGTGCACAATTTGCAAGTAATGCACCATAATCTAAGAAACCATTTTGGACGCACCCGATGGTACTCCTTGGTGAAGAGGCTCAAGTGGAAGCTTGCTTCGGTCTGTTTGGAGATAGTTCTAATCTTGATGCAAGACAGGTGCACGGTTTGCATGGAACGTACCATATGCTTAGAAATCAATTTGGACACACCAGATGGAACTGCTATAAGCACTTGCTGGAACTACTAGATGAAGTGTGTCATATGGAATCTCGCTTCGGTCTAGTTGGAGACAGTATTTGTTTTGGTGCAAGATAGGTGCATGATTTGCGCCCAGTGCACCATAGGCTTAGAAACCATTGTGGAAGTTCCCGATGGTACTCCTAGGTGAAGAGGCTCAAATGAAAGCTCCATTCGGTCTGTTTGGAGATAATGTTAATCTTGATGCAAGATAGGTGTATGGTTTGCATGGAATGTACCATATTCTCGAAAATCAATTTGGAAGCACCCAATAGAACTCCTAGATGATGTGTGTCATATGGAATCTTGCATCGGTCTCTTTGGAGACAGTGTTAGTTTAGGTGCAAGATTGGTGCACGGTTTGCGCATAATGCACCATAGGCTCAGAACCATTGTGGAAGCATCCGATGATACTCCTAGGTGAGGAGGCTCAAATGGAAGCTTGGTTCGATCTGTTTGGAGATAGTGCTAATCATGATGCAAGATAGGTGCACGGTTTGCATGGAACGTACCATAAGCTCCGAAATCCATTTGGACACACCCAATAGAACTATTAGATGACATGTGTCATACGGAATCTCCCTTCAGTCCATTTGGAGACAAATAGTTTTGGTGCAAGATAGGTACACGGTTTGCACCTAATGCATCATAGGCTAAGAAACCATTTTGGATGCACCCAATGATAGTCCTAGGTAAAGGGTCTCAAGTGGAAGCTCAGTTTGGCTTGTTTGGAGATAGTGCTAATCTTGATGCAAGATAGCATGAATTGCATGGAATATACCATATGCTTAGAAATCTATTTGGAAGCACCCAATGGAACTCCTAGATGATGTGTGTCATATAGAATCTCACTTCGATATCTTTGGAGATAGTGCTAGTTTTGGTGCAAGATAGGTACATTTTGGACGCACGCGATGGTACTCCTAGGTAAAGGGGCTCAAGTGGACGCTCGGTTTGGAGATAGTGCTAATCTTGATGCAATGTAGGTGCACGGTTTGCATGGAACGTACCATATGCTCGGAAGTCAATTTGGACGCACCCAACGGTTCTTCTAAATGGCATGTGTCATATGGAATCTTGCTTTGGTCTGTTTGGAGATAGTGTGAGTTTCATTGCAAGATAGGTGCACGGTTTGCAACTAATGCACCATTGGATCAGAAACCATTGTCCAAGCGCCCAATGGTACTCCTAGGTGAAGAGGCTCAAGTGAAAGCTCGGTTTGGACTGTTTGAAGATAGTGCTATTCTTGAAGCAAGTTAGATGCACGGTTTACATGGAACATACCATCTGCTCAGAAATCAATTTGGATGCACCCAATTGAACTCCTAGATGATGTGTGTCATATGGAATCTCGCTCTAATACATTTGTAGACAGTGTTAGTTTCGATGCAAGATAGGTGCACAGTTTTGAGCCTAATGCACCATAGGCTGAAAAACCATTGTGGAAGCACCCAATGATAATCCTTGGTGAAGAGGCTCAAGTGGAAGCTCGGTTCGGTCTGTTTGGAGATAGTGCTAATCTTGATGCAAGATAGGTGCATGGTTTGCATGGAATCTACCATATGCTCATAAATTAATTTAGACGCACCTAATAGAACTCTTAGATGACGTATGTCATATGGAGTCTCACTTTGATCTGTTTGGAGATAGTGTTAGTTTTGGTGCAAGATAGGTGCATGGTTTGCGCCAAATGGACTAGAGGCTAAGAAACCATTTATGACGCACACGATGGTGCTCCTAGGTAAAGGGGCTCAAGTGGAAGCTCGGTTTGGAGATAGTGCTAATCTTGATGCGAGATAGGTGCACGGTTTGCATGGAACATACCATATGCTCAGAAATCAATTTCGATGCACCTGATAGGACTCCTAGATAATTTGTGTCACATGGATTCTCACTTTGGTCTATTTGGAGACAGTGTTAGTTTCTGTGCAAGATAGCTGCACGTTTTGCGCCTAATGCACCATAGGCTAAGAAACATTTTGGACACACCTAATGGTACTCCTAGGTAAAGGAGCTCAAGTGAAAGCTTGGTTTGATCTATTTTGAGATAGTGCTAATCTTGATGTAACATAGGTGCAGGTTTGCATGGAACGTAACATATGCTCAAAAATCAATTTGGATGCACCGGATGGAACTCCTAGATGATGTGTGTCATATGGAATCTCATTTCAATCCACTTAGAGATAGTGTTAGTTTTATGCAAGATAGGTGCACGGTTTGCGCCTAATACACCATAGGCTCAGAAACTGTTGTGGAAGCACCCGATGGTACTCCTAGGTGAAGAGGCTCAAGTGAAAATGCTCGGTCCGGTTTGTTTGGGGATAGTGCTAATCTTGATAAAAGATAGTTGCATGGTTTGCATGGAACATACCATATGCTCGAAAATCAATTTGGACGCACCCGACGGAATTCCTAGATGACATGTGTCATATGTAATCTCGCTTCGGTCCATTTGGAGACAATGTTAGTTTCAGTGCAAGATAGGTGCACGGTTTGCACCTAATGCACCATAGGCTCATAAACTATTGTGGAAGCACCAAATGATACTCCTAGATGAAGAGGCTCAAATGGAAGCTCAGTTTGGTCTGTTTGGAGATAGTGCTAATCTTGATGCACAATAGGTGCACGGTTTGCGTGGAACATACCATATGATCAGAAATCAAATTTGACACACCTGATAGAACTCCCAGATGATGTGTGTTGCATGGAATCTAGCTTTGGTTCATTTGGACACAGTGTTAGTTTTGGTGCAAGATAGGTGCAAAGTTTGCGCCTAATTCACCATAGTCTAAGAAAATATTTTGGACGCACCTGATGGTACTCCTAGGTGAAGGGGCTCAAGTAGAAGCTTGGTTTGATCTGTTTAGAGATAGTGCTAATCTCGATGCAGGATAGGAGCACGGTTTGCATAGACATAGAATATGCTCGGAAATCAATTTGGACGCACCCGATGGAACTCGTAGATGACGTGTGTCATATGGAATTTTGCTTCGGTCTGTTTGGAGATCGTGTTAGTTTCTGTGCAAGATAGGTGCATGGTTTGCGCCTAATGCACCATAGGCTAAGAACCTTTTTGGACACACCTAATGGTACTCCTAGGTAAAGGGGCTCAAGTAGAAGCTTGGTTTGATCTGTTTTGAGATAATGCTAATCTTGTTGCAAGTTAGGTGCACGGTTTGCATAGAACATAACATATGCTCAGAAATCAATTTGGACGCACCTAATGGAGCTCCTAGATGATGTGTGTCATATGGAATCTCATTTCAATCCACTTAGAGATAGTGTTAGTTTTGGTGCAAGATAGGTGCACGGTTTGCACCTAATGCACTATAGTCTTAGAAAACGATGTGGAAGCACCCAATGGTACTCCTGGGTGAAGAGGCTCAAGTGAAAGCTCGGTCTGGTCTGTTTGGAGATAGTGCTAATATTCATGTAAGATAGGTGTGCGGTTTGCATGAAACGTACCATATGCTTGAAAATCAATTTGGAAGCACCGGATGGAACTCCTAGATGATGTGTGCCATATGGAATCTCGCTTTGGTCCCTTTGGAGATAGTGTTAGTTTTGGTGCAAGATAGGTGCACGGTTTGCACCTAATGCACCATAGTCTAAGAAACCATTTTGGACGCACTCGATAGTACTCCTAGGTGAAGAGGCTCAAGTGGAAGCTCGGTTTGGTCTATTTGGAGATAGTGCTAATCTTGATGCAAGATCGGTGCACAGTTTGCGTGGAACATACCATATGCTTAGAAATCAATTTGGACACACCTGATAGAACTCCCAAATGATGGGTGTCATATGGAATCACTTTGGTTCATTTGGACATAGTGTTAGTTTTGGTGCAATATAGGTCGAGGTTTGCGCCTAATTCACCATAGTCTAAGAAACCATTTTGGATGCACCTAATGGTAATCCTAGGTTAAGAGGCTCAAGTGGAAGCACAGTTTGGTCTATTTGGAGATAGTGCTAATCTTGATGCAAGATAGGAGCACGGTTTGCATGGACATAGAATATTTAGACGAACCCGATGGAACTTGTAGATGACGTGTGTCATATGGTATCTCGCTTCGGTCTGTTTGGAGACAATGTTAGTTTCTGTGCAAGATAGGTGCATGGTTTATGCCTAGTGCACCATAGGCTAAGAACCATTTTGGACACACCTAATGATATGCCTAGGTAAAGGGGCTCAAGTGGAAGCTTGGTTTGATTTGTTTAGAGATAGTGTTAATCTTGATTTAAGAAAGGTGCAGGTTTGCATTGAATGTAACATATGCTCAGAAATCAATTTGGACGCACCCAATGGAACTCCTAGATGATGTGTGTCATATGGAATCTCGGTTTGGTCACTTTGGAGATAGTGTTAGTTTCGGTGCAAGATAGGTGCACGGTTTGCACCTAATGCACCATAGTCTAAGAAACCATTTTGGACGCACTCGATGGTACTCCTAGGTGAAGAGGCTCAAATGGAAGCTCGGTTTGGTCTATTTGGAGATAGTGCCAATCTTGATGCAAGACTAGTGCACGATTTGCGTGGAACATACAGTATGCTCAGAAATCAATTTGGACACACCCGATAGAACTCCAAGATGATGTGTGTCATATAGAATCACTTTGGTTCATTTGGACATTGTGTTAGTTTTGGTGCAAGATAGGTGCACGTTTTGCGCCTAATTCACCATAATCTAAGAAACCATTTTGGATACACTTGATGGTAATCCTAGGTGAAGAGGCTCAAGTGGGAGCACAGTTTGGTCTATTTGGAGATAGTGCTAACCTTGATGTAAGATAGGAGCACGGTTTGCATGGACATAGAATATGCTCGGAAATCAATTTAGACGCACCTCATGGAACTTGTGGATGACATGTGTCATATGGAATCTTGCTTCGGTCTATGGAGACAATGTTAGTTTCTGTGCAAGATAGGTGCACGGTTTGCGCCTAGTGCACTATAGGCTAAGAACCATTTTGGACACACCTAATGATACGCCTAGGTAAGGGGGCTCAAGTGGAAGCTTGGTTTGATCTGTTTTGAGATAGTGCTAATCTCTATGCAAGATAGGTGCAGGTTTGCATGGAACATAACATATGCTCAAAAATCAATTTGGACGCACCCAATGGAACTCCTAGATGACGTGTGTCATATGGAATGCCATTTCAATCCACTTAGAGATAGTGTTAGTTTTGGTGCAAGATAGGTGCACGGTTTGCATGAAACGTTCCATATGCTCGAAAATCAATTTGGATGCACCTGATGGAACTACTAGATGATGTGTGTCATATGGAATCTTGCTTTCGTCCCTTTGGAAATATTGTTAGTTTTCGTCCAATATAGGTAAACGGTTTTGTAAGTGCATTCGCCTCCGGTGTGGGTTTTGATAATTAATGACAATCAAATTAGGAACTAACGTGTCTATCAAGTGTAATCTACAGGTGTTAGTTCATTGATGGAATCAAACAAACACATTTGGTGAATCACAACACCCTCAAAATTTCTTCATTTGAGCGACGTTTCAACTCAAGAGGCTACCTAGTTTTATTTCTTGTTTGAGTTATAGGAAACGCTGCACTATCAAGAGGGATGCAAATTGAGTTGGTAAGATGAGGATAAAAGTGCTCAGGTCATCTTAGATTTTGCGCTTGAGAGACACACTTGCACGCACGAACTTCTGGGAAGTTTCTTCTCTGCCAGGGTGAGCCGGTAGTACCGGCCCTCAGGGCCGGTGGTACCGGTAGTGCCAGTTCCTCTCCTGAGTTTTGCGAGAAAATGAACTACTGGTAGTACCGGGCTTTGACCGGTGGTACCGGCTACCGCCGGTGGTACGGGTGAAACGCCGGTAGTACCGGCAGGCCAAATTCTCGCAGAACTGCTGTTTTGCGGGATTTTTGCACTGCCGGTGGTACCGGTGGTACCGGCGCTGGCCGGTGGTACCGGCTCAAGGCTGGTAGTACCGGTAGGTCTTTTCCTCGCATCTTCCACTGCTCTCTCACGTTTAGATCTGAGGACACCGGTGGTACCGGTGGTTGCACCGGTAGTACCGGTAGGTGTTCTGTACTCTAGTATAAATAGCTCTCTCCTCTTTTCTAACCGTTGGCTTGCTCATTCTAGCTACTCCACATCTGAGAAAACAGTCTCCAAGCTTTGGCTCACCCACTCTCTCTCCCTCTTGCTCCTAGACTTCATTTCTTGAGAGATTCAAGCTAGAGAAGTAAGATTAGAGAGTTGGGAGCTTCGATCTGTGACTTGAGCACTTCGTTCCTCGTCTTGCCGGATTGGTTTGTATTTGTTACTCTTGGGTTCTTGGAACCCTAGCCGGCTAGGCGTTCTTCGTGGTTGCCCGTGTTGATTCATTTGTGAGGGCACCCCGAAGTGTTTGTATTACCCCTTGATTCTTAGTGTAAACATCAAGCTAACCTCTGTGGTTGCTTGAGGAGGAGACCTAAGTGGTCAGACCTTCGTGGTCACCTCAACAACGGGGACGTAGGAACTCGTAAGTGGAGATTGCCGAACCTCGGGAAAAATACCTTGTCTTGTTGTGGAGGTAGCTTCGACTACCCTTGTTTGTGTTCTTTGTGTTCCTATCTCTCTTCCACCTTTCAACAGGTAAACAAAGGTCGATCTACGTTGTGGTGAAGGACTAAGCTAAGGAGACTCCAACAACATCCTCTACTACACTTAGGAAAGTGGGGTAAAACTCAGATCTGAAATCTAAGCACTTTACACTCTGATTTCGTAGCTGTCTTAGGGAGTCGGTAGTACCAGCAGTTTGTGTCGGTAGTATTGGCTGTGTGACACCAGTAGTACCGGCCCAAACTATCGGTGGTACCGACAGGCATTTGACTTCCGCAACTTGAGTTTTGAGTTTCAGGTTTTTAGATACGCCTATTCACCCCCCCCCCTCTAGGCCAATTAGATCCTTTCAATTGGTATCAAAGCAAGGTTCCTCGTACAAACGCTTCACCACGTGAGGAGCAACGTTGGCCAAGATGGATCCAACAACTCAACAACAAATCGTTGAGCAAATCACAGCACAGATCACAACATCCTTGCAGCTGCAGCAGAAAGAGCAGATGAAGAAGATGCAAGAAGAGCTAGACAAGATGAAAGAACTCCTAAGTAAAAGGAATCATGAGTCGGATAGCGAAGGTGGAAATGAAGATGCTAGCAAAGGGTCAAAGACCTACAACAACACTAGGTTTGATTACAATAGTTCAAGCAAGAATCCAACATTGCCGATGATCAATCCAGGAAAGCCACCTCCTTTTGATGGTATAAGGTACACCGATTGGGCTCATAGAATGAAGTTGCATCTCATTGCCGCAAGATGCTGGGAAGTAGTGGACAATGGAGTGAATCCACCTCAAGATTCAAGTGAATGGACTCCCGAAGATGAGAGAGACTTTCACCTTAATGCAACAGCTGCTACCTTGATTCTGCAATGTCTTACTCCGGAAGACAACAACAAAGTAAATGGTCTGGTAAATGCTAAGCAGATTTGGGACACCTTGAAAGTGTCTTTTGAGGGAGACAAAAGTGTAAGAGTAGGAAACATTGAGCTCTTACAAAGCAAGATAGAGAACTTTTGCATACTTGAGGGAGAAACAACAAAAGCCATGTTTGATAGGTTTATGTCATTGATCAATCAAATTAGAGCACTTGGAGCAAAAACATGGGATGATAACTCTACAGCAAGAAAAATTTGTAGAGTGTATAGACAAAGGAACAACATGCTTGCATCCGTCATCATGGAGAAAGACAACTATCATACTATGACTCCTCAAGAAATGCTAGCAAAGTTTATGCACCATGAAGTCTTAGATGATGAAGCCAAAGAAGCCCTAAATCAAAGAAAGAACATAGCACTCACAGCTTCACATGGAAGTGAGTCAAGTCATTGCAACAAAGGATGTTGCGAGCATAAGCACAAAGATGATGATGATCTTGATGAAGAACAAGCAATGCTAGTGGGAAACTACAAGAACTATCTGAGAATGAAGAAAGATAAGATGAGGAGATATGGAGGAAACAAGCCATATAGAAAGAGGTTTTGCTATGAGTGTGGTGACACCGGCCATCTTGCAGCAGATTGTCCCAATAAAGGAAAGAAGTCAAGGTACACCAAACAAAATGACAAGAAGTACAAGGACAAGAAGAAAGGGGAAGCTCACCTCGGGCAAGAATGGCAATCGGACAGTGACAGTGATGATGATGACAATGAGAAGAAGAGTATAGCTGCCATCGCCGTACAAGAAAGATCCTCCCCAACCAAGATCTTCACCAACGTTGCCTCATCCACAGCTCTCATCTCCGACACCCACTCATCGCCTAGGCTCTTCGCCCATCTCTCTGATGACGATGATGACACTCCTACATGCCTTATGGCAAAAGGAGACAAGGTACGAACTGACTCCTCTCCTCAAACCACTAGTGACTATGATAGTGATAATGAAGATGATGAAAACTATGCCAACAATCTCATTAAGAAATATGGTAAAGCTGCTGCAACTAAAATTCTAAAGCTAATATACGCTAATGAAAAGCTTGAGTCATGCATCGAGTCGCAAGGCGAATTGCTCCTAGAGGAAAGGGAGAAGAACCAAGGGCTCGAAGTATGTCTCTCCAAGGAAAAGGAGAGGGTTGAGAAATTGGGTGTAGAATTATCTCTAGTCAAAGACTCAAATGAGCGATTGACTAAGGAACATTCTTCACTCAATGGATCTTTGGCTGGCCTAAAGAATGATCATAGTTTGGCTCAAGAAAGCCTCACAAGCTTGACAGCAAAATATCATGAGCTTGAACTAAACTATGAAAAGCTTTGGTCTAGCACCTCTACCGCTTCTAAGGATTCAAAGGCTTCTACAAGTAAAAGCTGTGAAAGATGCATAGATGTTGACATAAATGCCCGTCTCACTAACCTTGATGAGTTAGCCAAGAAGGACAAAGAAATTCAAAGACTGAACACTATTGTCAAGATTGGTTGCAAGTGCAAGGACAAGCAGCCGGTAAATGTGTTCAAGGCATCAAGGCACCCCATAATCAAGGATGGCCTCAGATATAACCGGTACCATGGTAAGGCCAATGGGAGAAACATGATAAATGGGGTGGCTTGTGTGAACTTCAACAAGAGTGTGCCTCTCGTTGATCTCATTGACAAAGTGAACAATGTTGCCACTCCTACAATCCCACTTGCAAGCAACAAGAACATCAAGAAGAAGCAAGGGGAAATGCCCAAGCAACAAGCGCCTATCTCACGCAATCATATTTGTGATTACATGTGTTATTGGGATAGGGACGGCAAGATTGTTGTGAAGTATGTGGGCGCCCTCAAGAAGAGACAAATCTTGAGGAGTGTTTGGGTGCCCAAATCTTATGTGTCTAACCCCCTAGGTTCCAACTCGGGACCTAAAATAAAGGCTTAATCTTATCTTGTAGGTTTATTCCTCCGCTGGGCCAAGTTGGGTGCTTGATAGTGGATGCACCAATCACATGACCGGAGAGAAGAACATGTTCACCTCCTTTCAACAGAATCAAATCACAAGTGAAAGGATTGTCTTTGGTGACAATAGTAAAGGAGATATCCTTTGTTTAGGTAAAATTGCAATTTCAAATGATAATTCCATTTCGAATGTTTTGCTTGTGGATTCGTTGGGATACAATTTGTTATCCGTCTCACAACTCTGTGAGAAGGGTTACAATTGTCTCTTTACGGATAAGGGTGTGGAAGTCTCTAGAAGGTCGGATTCCTCTAATGCTTTTACGGGTCAACTAAAGGGCAAGCTCTATCTAGTTGATTTTTCAGCTAGTAGAGTGGGGTCCGAGACTTGTTTAGTGGCAAAATCTAGCATGGGCTGGCCGTGGCATCGCCGTCTAGCCCATGTTGGGATGAGGAACTTGGCCGATCTTCAAAGAGGTGAACACATCCTTGGACTAACGAATGTTTCTTTTGAGAAAGATAGAATTTGCAGTGCATGTCAAGCGGGAAAACAAGTTGGAGCTAAGCATCCCGCGAAGAACATTGTGACTACATCAAGACCACTTGAGCTCCTTCACATGGATTTATTCGGACCCAATGCTTACATAAGCATTGGAGGTAACAAATATGGTTTTGTAATTGTTGATGATTTTTCTCGCTTCACTTGGGTATTCTTTTTGAAGGATAAGAGTGAGACTCAAGGGATCTTCAAGAAGTTTGCAAGAAGGGCTCAAAATGAGTTTGAAGTGAAGATCAAGAAAGTGAGAAGCGACAACGGGACTGAATTTAGAAACACCAACATTGAAGCATACCTTGATGAAGAAGGCATCAAGCATGAGTTCTCGGTTGCATATACTCCACAACAAAATGGTGTGGTGGAAAGAAAGAACCGAACACTCATTGAAGCCGCAAGAGCAATGTTGGATGAATACAAGATCTCCGAAAAAGATTATTGGGCGGAAGCCGTTAACACGGCATGTCACGCAATCAACCGCCTATACCTTCACAAGCTGAGGAAGAAAACTGCCTACGAGCTTCTAACCGGTAAAAAGCCTAAGGTGGATTACTTTAGTGTTTTTGGATGCAAGTGTTTCATACTTAATAAAAGATCCAAAAGCTCTAAGTTCGCACCAAAGGTTGATGAAGGGTTCTTACTTGGTTTTGCTACTAATCAACATGGCTATCGTGTTTTCAATGAGACCACCGGTCAAATTGAAATAGCAGTAGACGTGACTTTCGATGAAAGCGACGGCTCTCAAAAGGAGCAAGTCAATGCTGAAGTTTTAGGTAAAGAAGAGCCATCTCGCCAAGTAATCAAAAAGCTTGCTATCGGTGAAGTGAAACCCGTTGAAGAAGAAGAAGATGATGCACACCTGCAAATTTCTCGTGACCCAAACTTGCATCATGTGTCAACCAATGCCCATGATGATGCTTCCACATCAAGAAGAGGTCATGACTCAAGAGAACAAGCTGGACAAGATCCACCTCAAGCACAAGAACCAAACCAAGATGGAGATCAAAACGTTCAAGATCTAGACTCTCCAATCAACCAAGACCATGAAGATGAAGATGATGGTCCCATTCAAACAAGAACAGCAGTGCCTCACCCAACAGTTCATCACTCTATTCAATGGGATCATCTCGTTGATAGCATTTTGGGAGATATACAACGAGGGGTAACAACACGCTCATGTTTAGTTGGTTTTTGTGAACATTACTCTTTTGTCTCCTCTATGTTACCAAATAGGGTGGAAGATGCCTTGGCGGATCCAGATTGGGTGATGGCTATGCAAGAAGAGTTGAACAACTTCACTAGGAATGAAGTCTGGTCCTTGGTGGAAAGACCCAAGCAAAACGTGATAGGTACCAAATGGGTCTTCCGCAACAAAGAAGATGAGTATGGCGTGGTCACTAGAAACAAGGCTTGGTTGGTTGCCAAAGGTTTCACTCAAATCGAAGGTTTGGATTTTGGGGAAACCTATGCACTTGTAGCTAGGCTTGAATCTATTCGTATATTACTTGCCTTTGCTGCTCACCATGATTTCAAGTTGTTTCAAATGGATGCGAAAAGTGCATTCCTCAATGGCCCCCTCTCCGAAACCGTGTATGTGGAGCAACCACCGGGTTTTGAAGATCCACATCATCCCGATCATGTCTACAAGCTGGACAAGGCACTCTATGGGCTTAAGCAAGCCCCTAGAGCTTGGTATGATTGTCTCAAGGATTTCCTACTCAAACAAGGGTTTGAGATTGGAAAGGTCGATCCCACTCTATTTACTCGCAAAGTCAATAATGATATTTTTATATGCCAAATATATGTCGATGACATTATATTTGGTAGTACTAATGCGGACTTCAGCGAGGAATTTAGTAGGATCATGACCAAAAGGTTCGAGATGTCCATGATGGGGGAGTTGACGTACATCCTTGGTGTCGGTGTTTTCCCCACGGGGGGTCACACCAACGAGTAAATTTGTATGCGTGCTCCCTTTCCCAGATGGTGATGCAAGAAGACACAAAGATTTATCCTGGTTCGGGCAAGAGAAGGCCCTACGTCCAGCGGGGGAGGGAAGTTTGTATTATCTTGCACCTAAGCGCTTGTACAGGGGCGAATACAAGTGTGGTATGGAGTATGTGTGTTCTACTGCGTATGGGTGTAGTGTTGCCCGCGTGCTCGTCTGTTCCTGGGTCCTTCCTTTTATAGCACCAAGGAGAGACCTAGGGTACATGCATAGGTGTCAGAGTAGGGGTCGATAGGAGCATGGCGCACTGACCTACTCGAGGCCTCCGTACCGGCATGGCCTCGAGCCGTCCCATCTTGGTAGCCTGATGATGATTACACGTGCCCCTGTATCCTGCTCTGCGTGCCGTCTGGGGCTGGTTCATCGGTCGCACGCCTGTACGGTATGGCGACAAACCCGGCGGAACGGCTGTAGCGTTGTCAATCGACGTCCGACTCTTCCCCAGGGTGGGACTATGCCTGGTCGAGGGTCAAACGCCTTGCTGTGCCTTGTCATCCAAAGCGCTGACCTTGGACGTCTCGAGGGGGTCCCGATTAGACACTTCATCCTTGTCTCCTGCGCCCTGGTACGTCCTGGGTTATTTTGTGAGGAAAGCTGCAAAAAGAATGATGGGATGGGTGCCTGTTCCCCGTCACGCTTCCCGTGACAAGCATGTTAGGTGGGAAAGCGGCAGGCGCATTTAATGCCCCGGCTCTCGTACGCGCGTCAGGCGGCGGATAGTGTCCTTGCGCTCGACGCCTCCTGATTCGCTCGAGCCTATTTTTGTATTCGATGGTAGCTGGCGCTCGAACCTTGAGCGATTCGCTCGACGCCTTTTCCGTCTTCGAGGCTGCGGTCGTCGATGACCGCGCATATGTATGACCAGAGCGTCGAGTTGAGGGCCTCGACCTGCGTACGGGTAATCTCGTTATGTGCATCGGTAAGGGTACCCCTTACTGATACCCTCGACAGTAGCCCCCGAGTCTCCATTTGAGCGCTGGCGCTCGAGTGAAGGCTTTGTTTTGCGATCGAATTTTCATGGGGGCGCGCGAGCGACCCCACGGGGGTAGCCCCCGAGCCCTTGGAGGAGTTTTTGACTCCTTCGAGGGTTATATCGCCTAATTCGCAGAAATGCTATCGACACCAGTGGTGGAAGGTTCTGATTGGCTCGCTTCGCACGAAGGTTTCGACGTACTCTCGATAGAGCGAGCGTCTTCCACCCCAGGTTGAGTTCCTAGCGGGTAGTCCAAGTGAGAACCTGTGCCCCTTTCGAGGGGGTCAGCTGTAGCCCGGAGGCGTTCTCATAAAGTAGGGTCGACGTGATCGGGGATACCGGTCTCATTCGATAGAGTCCGGCGGCTCGATGCCTCCCGTCGGGGGGATTCCTCTTGACTGTCTCGACCTTACCTCGGACATCCCCAGCAAGTCTTCGAGGTGGGCCTCTATCTTCAATCATTCGCTAGGGATCCCTGACTCTGTTGCTCGAGATCGGCTGTCGAACCCTTTCGGTGGGCCAGCCTACGACTTCTCGAGGCTTTCACGGGTACGCCCCTTGGCTTACAAGGGAAGGAAGAGGCCGTGGCGGTTTGCCTTTTTGCCCGTTGGGCACGCCTTTTTAGGTGGGTGACGTTACGACACTGTGTCGGCATGGAATTCGAAGCGTCCCATCTGTGAGGAGGGAAAGGACCGTTAGACGGCGCATTTATGGGGGGAGTTACCTCATTTATCGGATCTATTCGTTGGCGGATTGCGGCCTATAAATATGCCGTGGCGCCGCTGCCGTTCTTTCTTCCACCTTCCGCCTTCTTGCCTTCGTCCTTTCGTTGCCTTAGCTCTCTTGCTGTCTCACGCGCACGCGCACCCCTTTGAGCGGTAGCGAATCCACCGTCCTTCCGGCCAAGATGCCTGTGAGGCTCGTTGCCGCCGACGACTGGCGCCCGTCGTCGATGACGGAGCACCGGTTGCTAGAGCTTGAGAGAGAGGGACTCTTGCGCCGCCGCACCTCGCTGTCGTCGCCGGAGTGGATTGCGCCGCCGGCGGGCCACAGGGAGCCCCAGCCGCCAGAGGGCTACGTGGTGTCGTTCGCCAAATTCCACCGCCACGGCCTGGGCGCTCCCCCGAGCCGCTTCATGCGGGCACTCTGCCTCCACTATGGGGTGGAGCTCCAGCATTTCTCCCTGAACGCCATCACCGTCGCGGCGGTCTTCGCCGCGGTGTGCGAGGGCTACCTCGGGTTGATGCCCCACTGGGAGCTGTGGCTCCACCTCTACAGGGGCGAGCTTTTCAACGCCCCCACCGGAACCACTGGCGTGAGGAAGCATGTGCGGGCCGGGTGCCTCAACCTGGTGCTGAAGACGAAGAAGACGGAGAGGCCGCGCGAGTACATCCCGGTGGGGTTGTCATCGAACCACGCCGGATGGGACTCCCAGTGGTTCTACCTGAGGAACGACGACGGTCTCTTCCCTGCTTACATCGGTCGTCTGATTACGGAGCGCCTGGACAACTGGACATACGGCGTCGTCCAAGAGCACCAGTCGCGGCTCGACCCCCTCCTCGACGCCCTGAAGAAGCTGCGCTTGGAGGGCCTGTCCGCCGCTCTCGTCCTCTCGGCCGTCCATCGTCGGAGGGTCCTCCCACTGATGTCTCGGCCGCTGAGGATGGACGAGATGGGGCCGGGCGTTTCGTCCCAGGATCTCGAGGCATGCCGGATGTCCAACGAGGCTCTGGCGGACGATGAAACCGCTGCCCGGGTTAGGGTGGCCGTCGCCGGTGACTTTAAGTTGGAGCATGTCAACGGCTTCCATATGAGGCCCGACGAAGGCTCGATCGACCTGGTATGCTCTTCTCTCGCACATAGTTCCGATGCTGGATTTCCCTCGATCCTTTTTAAGCCTACCTTTGTTCTGGCAGGGACGCATTGATGTCCGGTCTTCGAGGCCCCCTCTGAAGGAGGACGAGGTCGACCGCGATAGACGGTGCCAGTCCGCCGAGAAGCTGAAGTCCGCCAAGGACTCTGCAAAGAAAGGGGAGAAAAAGAAGAACCTCGACCGCCAAGCATTAGAGGCGCGTCGAGCTAAATCCAGGCAGAGGGGGGAGCCTGAGGAAGAATCCCCGAGCGACGACGATGATGATGACGAGGACAGCGACGACTCTGACGGGATGGCGTCACGCCTTGACCGGATCCTCGAGGGTCCGCCTCGAGGCGACGTCGACGGCCCCCGGACGGAAACTCCAAAGGAGGGTCCGGGCGGATCTCATCGCCCTCGGGCCGACACCCCTCCTGCGCCCATGGCTGGTCAGGTCGCGCCGCGCCCTCCCCCGGCGCCCAGGGGGGCGGCCATGCTAGGCCCCAGGCGACGGGGCCACTGACTCGCGGTCGCGCCGCGGCCTCCGAGAAAGGAGAGGCCGGCCGCAGGAGCGCCAGTCCCGGTGCCCGTCAAGCGGGAGTTGCTGCGCCAAGGCCAGCGCCTGTCCCCAAGGGGCCTGGAGCCTTGACGCGGGGTGGCTCGAGGCCCACCGGTCGGGGCGCCGGGAGGCGAGCTATTCTCCCTGTGGGGTAAGCTTCTTCGACATTATGACTTTTGTTTTCCTGTTCCTCTCCATTTTCTCATATGCCGATCTTTTTACGCTCATCCCTTTCTTTTCTTAGGCTAAAGCGGACACTCGAGCAGGCCCAGCCTTCAATGGCGAAAAGGCTCAAAGCGGGAGCAGTCTCCAAAGAGCCAGGTTTGTAGATTACTTCTGGTCTTGTGATGTTCTTGCGTTGGTCATTATAGTCACCGGCCTTTATTCTTTGTTTTGCAGGCTCCTCCGACTCTCAACCTCCGGCCGACGCCGAGAGTGCTCCGCCTCGTCCCGAGCCTACCCCGTTGCCGTCGACGCATGGCGAGGCGCCCCAAACTTAGGTGCAAGAAGGAGCCCCCGAGCCTCCTCGATTGGGGGTCGAGGCGGACCCCATCACCATCAGCGACACGTCTGGCGGTAACGAGGCGACTGGGGATGCCCGCCCTATGGAGGAGGAGGCATCCACCTCCCTCATCGCGGGACAGACTCCCTGGCCCGTTGGCCTTCAAGCCCTCGAGGAGCAGAAGAAGAAAGAGGAGGAGGAGGAGGAGCGGGAGCACGAGGCAACGCGGCAGCCGCAGGAGCAGCAGCAGCAACAGCAGCAGCAGGAGGAGGAACAGCAGCAGCAAATGCTCGAGGGGCAGTAGCAGCAGCATCAGGGGGCCAAGAAGAGGGACCGCTCGAGCCCCCGCCTCAAGGTCTGCCCCAACCAGTACCACCGGCGCCGCAAGAGCCCGGTGAGCAGGAAAAAGATTTGCCGGTGTACGGCCCTCCAACCCCAGCGTGGCTCCTTCCGGGGGCGCCCGCCGCGATCCGGGCAGAGCCGGGGCGAGCAGACGGTGTGGTGGCACTCGCCTGCATGATGCGCACCCCCGCCGACCCCGAGTCCGAGATCAGGAGGACGATCTACGGCATGGACGGGATCGCCCCAGGGTTCCTTCGGGAGCGTCGGGCGTGGGAGGACCGCTTTCCCTCTGAGGAGGACGAGATTGGGACGTCGGGGAGTAAGGACGGTACCTGGAAGACGGTGGACGACGACGGACGGTTCCCATGCCTCGTCGACCTGTTCTTGCGCCATGGGGGCTCCCTCGAGACCGTCGAGGACCTTATCCGCGGCGTTAAGGCGCGGGCTGACCGGGAGATGGAGCACAGGTGCCCCGATCGGATCTGCATCCGGGCTTCCACCGATCCGTCCGAGCCCAACATCTTCCTGGATGATAGGAAGGAGGCGGAGAAATGGGAACACATCGAGGAGCTCCGCCTTTGGATGAAGCACGTGGTGGGGCTCCTGGCGGACATTATTAACAACGGGCTCGGGCCGGCCTACTTTGTAAGTATTTTTCGGTCCTCAATTCTTATAGATCCTTTGGTTTCATGTTCTAACCGTTCGACCCCCGGTTCACAGGACATGAAAGAGACCTCCCGTATCAAGTCGAGCTTCATTCACGCCACAAGAGGAGGCTGGGAGCAGCTCCCCGTCCTCAAGGACCAACTCCTCGAGTCACAAGAAAAGCTTCTCAAGGCCTATAAAGACCTTATAGCGCTCGAGGAGGAGAAGATGGCGAGGGAGGCTGCCTTGGTCGAGGCTCGAGAGGCTTCAAGGAAGGCAGAGGAGGAGGCGACGCTGCTGCGGGAGCGGGCTCTGTCGGTCGAGGAGGCCGCGTCTAAAGCCCGGGAGGAGGCCCTGTCCTATAAGAACGTCATCGCTGATTTGGACAAGGAGAAGGGCCTTCTCAAGACCGACCTGGACTCCCTCCGAGATTCCTTTCAAAGGATAAAGGTGGCGTATGTGGACAGCGAGGTCGCCAGGGGTGCCGCAGAGGACGCAAAGAAGACGGCCCTCGAAGACCTCGAGGCGGAGTGGGCTCGATCCCGCAGGCTCTCTAATGACGTCGAACGTCTGAAAGGAGAGTTGTTGGAGAAGAGTGGGGCCATTGCTCAGGCTGGCAAGGCGATCGAGGATCTCCGCGTTGCCAACACTGAGCTGGCACGCTCCAACAAAGAGATCGAGAGGGCCAACACCAGACTAGTCGGCGAGAACACGGCCCTGGAGGAGAGTGCCCGCGGTACGTTTCCTTTGTCGGATTTCTTTTTCGAGGTGTTCTTGGTTTTTCCTAAAGCCTCTTGTATTGGCATTTACAGTGCTTAAGGACGAACTCTTAGCCGCCCAAGTCGAGGCCCGCGGTGCTAAGGCCTAGCTTGAGGTGGAGGTTGCTTTGAACCATCGAGTGCGGACGGCGATAAGCGACCTCTCGACCTCTTGGGAGATCGAGCCTACGGACGAGTCGAAGGAGGACGCTCGAGGCGACACACTGGTCGACCAGCTGTGCTACTTAGGCGCGACACTGCGAGATCGAGCGCGGGATGCCCTCCACATTGTGGTGAAGCGGGCGATGGCGGTTGTCTGCTCGGGCTTCTCCTACGACATGGAGGTGGTGTCCCATGGCTTCGTCACCGACATCTCTAAGACTGATGCGGAGAACGAAGAGAGGCTCCACGCCTTGATCGACGACGCGGAGGCTCTAGGAGAGAGGCTGGCTAAGCTATTTGAGCCTGAGGTGCTTCCTCCTGAGACTAGCTCGGGCGCAGGCGACGGTGGTGTAGAATTATCTCTAGTCAAAGACTCAAATGAGCGATTGACTAAGGAACATTCTTCACTCAATGGATCTTTGGCTGGCCTAAAGAATGATCAAAGTTTGGCTCAAGAAAGCCTCACAAGCTTGACAGCAAAATATCATGAGCTTGAACTAAACTATGAAAAGCTTTGGTCTAGCACCTCTACCGCTTCTAAGGATTCAAAGGCTTCTACAAGTAAAAGTTGTGAAAGATGCATAGATGTTGACATAAATGCCCATCTCACTAACCTTGATGAGTTAGCCAAGAAGGACAAAGAAATTCAAAGACTGAACACTATTGTCAAGATTGGTTGCAAGTGCAAGGACAAGCAGCCGGTAAATGTGTTCAAGGCATCAAGGCACCCCATAATCAAGGATGGTCTCAGATATAACTGGTACCATGGTAAGGCCAATGGGAGAAACATGATAAATGGGGTGGCTTGTGTGAACTTCAACAAGAGTGTGCCTCTCGTTGATCTCATTGACAAAGTGAACAATGTTGCCACTCCTACAATCCCACTTGCAAGCAACAAGAACATCAAGAAGAATCAAGGGGAAATGCCCAAGCAACAAGCGCCTATCTCACGCAATCATATTTATGATTACATGTGTTATTGGGATAGGGACGACAAGATTGTTGTGAAGTATGTGGCCGCCCTCAAGAAGAGACAAATCTTGAGGAGTGTTTGGGTGCCCAAATCTTATGTGTCTAACCCCCTAGGTTCCAACTCGGGACCTAAAACAAAGGCTTAATCTTATCTTGTAGGTTTATTCCTCCGGTGGGCCAAGTTGGGTGCTTGATAGTGGATGCACCAATCACATGACCAGAGAGAAGAACATGTTCACCTCCTTTCAACCGAATCAAATCACAAGTGAAAGGATTGTCTTTGGTGACAATAGTAAAGGAGATATCCTTGGTTTAGGTAAAATTGCAATTTCAAATGATAATTCCATTTCGAATGTTTTGCTTGTGGATTCGTTGGGATACAATTTGTTATCCGTCTCACAACTCTGTGAGAAGGGTTACAATTGTCTCTTTACGGATAAGGGTGTGGAAGTCTCTAGAAGGTCGGATTCCTCTAATGCTTTTATGGGTCAACTAAAGGGCAAGCTCTATCTAGTTGATTTTTCAGCTAGTAGAGTGGGGTCCGAGACTTGTTTAGTGGCAAAATCTAGCATGGGCTGGCTGTGGCATCGCCGTCTAGCCCATGTTGGGATGAGGAACTTGGCCGATCTTCAAAGAGGTGAACACATCCTTGGACTAACGAATGTTTCTTTTGAGAAAGCTAGAATTTGCAGTGCATGTCAAGCGGGAAAACAAGTTGGAGCTAAGCATCCCGTGAAGAACATTGTGACTACATCAAGACCACTTGAGCTCCTTCACATGGATTTATTCGGACCCAATGCTTACATAAGCATTGGAGGTAACAAATATGGTTTTGTAATTGTTGATGATTTTTCTCGCTTCACTTGGGTATTCTTTTTGAAGGATAAGAGTGAGACTCAAGGGATCTTCAAGAAGTTTGCAAGAAGGGCTCAAAATGAGTTTGAAGTGAAGATCAAGAAAGTGAGAAGCGACAACGGGACTGAATTTAGAAACACCAACATTGAAGCATACATTGATGAAGAAGGCATCAAGCATGAGTTCTCGGTTGCATATACTCCACAACAAAATGGTGTGGTGGAAAGAAAGAACCGAACACTCATTGAAGCCGCAAGAGCAATGTTGGATGAATACAAGATCTCCGAAAAAGATTATTGGGCGGAAGCCGTTAACATGGCATGTCACGCAATCAACCGCCTATACCTTCACAAGCTGAGGAAGAAAACTGCCTACGAGCTTCTAACCGGTAAAAAGCCTAAGGTGGATTACTTTAGTGTTTTTGGATGCAAGTGTTTCAGACTTAATAAAAGATCCAAAAGCTCTAAGTTGGCACCAAAGGTTGATGAAGGGTTCTTACTTGGTTATGCTACTAATCAACATGGCTATCGTGTTTTCAATGAGACCACCGGTCAAATTGAAATAGCAGTAGACGTGACTTTTGATGAAAGCGACGGCTCTCAAAAGGAGCAAGTCAATGCTGAAGTTTTAGGTAAAGAAGAGCCATCTCGCCAAGTAATCAAAAGGTTGCTATCGGTGAAGTGAAACCCGTTGAAGAAGAAGAAGATGATGCACACCTGCAAATTTCTCGTGACCCAAACTTGCATCATGTGTCAACCAATGCCCATGATGATGCTTCCACATCAAGAAGAGGTCATGACTCAAGAGAACAAGCTGGACAAGATCCACCTCAAGCACAAGAACCAAACCAAGATGGAGATCAAAACGTTCAAGATCTAGACTCTCCAATCAACCAAGACCATGAAGATGAAGATGATGGTCCCATTCAAACAAGAACAGCAGTGCCTCACCCAAGAGTTCATCACTCTATTCAACGGGATCATCCCGTTGATAGCATTTTGGGAGATATACAACGAGGGGTAACAACACGCTCACGTTTAGTTGGTTTTTGTGAACATTACTCTTTTGTCTCCTCTATGTTACCAAATAGGGTGGAAGATGCCTTGGAGGATCCAGATTGGGTGATGGCTATGCAAGAAGAGTTGAACAACTTCACTAGGAATGAAGTCTGGTCCTTGGTGGAAAGACCCAAGCAAAACGTGATAGGTACCAAATGGGTCTTCCGCAACAAAGAAGATGAGTATGGCGTGGTCACTAGAAACAAGGCTCGGTTGGTTGCCAAAGGTTTCACTCAAATCAAAGGTTTGGATTTTGGGGAAACCTATGCACTTGTAGCTAGGCTTGAATATATTCGTATATTACTTGCCTTTGCTGCTCACCATGATTTCAAGTTGTTTCAAATGGACGCGAAAAGTGCATTCCTCAATGGCCCCCTCTTCGAAACCGTGTATGTGGGGTTTTGAAGATCCACATCATCCCGATCATGTCTACAAGCTGGACAAGGCACTCTATGGGCTTAAGCAAGCCCCTAGAGCTTGGTATGATTGTCTCAAGGATTTCCTACTCAAACAAGGGTTTGAGATTGGAAAGGCCGATCCCACTCTATTTAGTCGCAAAGTCAATAATAGTATTTTTATATGCCAAATATATGTCGATGACATTATATTTGGTAGTACTAATGCGGACTTCAGTGAGGAATTTAGTAGGATCATGACCAAAAGGTTCGAGATGTCCATGATGGGGGAGTTGACGTACTTCCTTGGATTTCAAATCAAGCAACTCAAGGATGGCACATTCATAAGTCAAACCAAGTACACCACCGACATGCTAAAGAAGTTTGACATGGACAAGGCCAAACCCATAAAGACACCAATGCCAACAACCGGACACCTTGACCTTGATGGAGACGGTAAGGCCATTGATCAAAAGGTATATCGCTCCATGATTGGATCTTTACTTTACCTTTGTGCATCTAGGCCTGATATTATGCTTAGTGTGTGCATGTGTGCAAGATTTCAAGCTAGTCCGAAAGAATGCCATCTTATGGCTGTTAAGAGAATCTTTCGATATCTTGTGTTCACTCCTAATCTTGGCTTATGGTACCCAAAGGGCTCCACTTTCACTCTACTTGGCTACTCTGATTCGGACTATGCCGGTTGTAGGGTAGAGTGAAAGAGTACATCAGGGACTTGCCAATTCCTTGGTAGGTCTTTGGTGTCCTGGAGTTCTAAGAAACAAAACTCCATTGCCCTTTCCACCGCTGAAGCCGAGTATGTGGCGGCCGGCGCTTGCTGTGCCCAACTGCTTTGGATGAAGCAAACCTTGAGAGACTTTGGTTGTGAGCAAAGCAAGATTCCCCTCTTATGTGACAATGAGGGGGCAATCAAGCTAGCTGATAACCCTGTAAACCACTCTAGAACAAAGCACATAGACATTCGCCATCACTTCCTGAGAGACGACCAATCCAAAGGAGATATCGCTGTGCAACATGTGAGAACCGAATTCCAGTTAGCCGATATCTTCACTAAACCTCTAGATGAGTCAAGATTTTGTGCTTTGAGGCGTGAACTAAATATCGTTGATTCTCGTAACATGGCGTGATGTCTTGCACATACTTGATTGATTAGAAAGGTCAAACCTTTATGAAAAATTGAGTGTTATTTCAAAATCTATTTTTCACATCTCGAGCATGGCCATTGTTTTGTAATGATTTGATGAAATCTGGCCATGTTTGATTTGTTACTAAGTTTGCCACACTAAGCTCACCTC
This sequence comes from Sorghum bicolor, assembly GCF_000003195.3. Classification (NCBI taxonomy): domain Eukaryota; kingdom Viridiplantae; phylum Streptophyta; class Magnoliopsida; order Poales; family Poaceae; genus Sorghum; species Sorghum bicolor. The sequence continues at coordinate 71,974 of NW_018396420.1, read as the reverse complement.
TGCGCTAATTTCCTGTTCAGCCGGTGGTACCGGCCGAAGCCCGGTAGCACCGGTAGGCCAGAATCTCGCAGATCTCCGCGCGCAGGTTTCTGGTTCGCCGGTGGTACCGGCTCTTGGGCCGGTAGTACCGGCAGTTAATTTTTACTGCGGTATTTAAGCCCCCCCGCAGTTATTTCTCTTCTCTCCTTCTTCCCCTCCCGCCCGACCCTTGCTCTCTTCTCTTCTTCCGGCGGCGGCGGCGGCTTTCTTGTCTCGATCTCTCGGCTCCTCCATCTTCCTCGCCCGATCTTTGAGGAGGACCTTGCCCCGGCCGTAAGGGACGCATGGAGAGTCTTGGTTGACTCCAAGACCCTTGGGATTGCTTGGATTCGGCCTCTTTTCTCCGTGACACAAGGTGCTTTTTGAAGTTGCCCGATCTCCCAATGTACCTAATTTTAGGCCGTTTCCTCGCACTCCTTTCCTTATCTGAGTGTGTTCTTGCTTCTAGAATGCCTTATGTGCTTTTCCCTTGGTTGATTCGGTCGATTGGAGGCGATTTCTTTGCTCATCGGTGCCGCCGGTGGTACCGGCGCTAGGGCCGGTGGTACCGGCCCCTGTGAGCAAGGCAGTTCCTCCCATCGCCTTGATCGATTTCATTGCTGCATTCTAGTGCGGGCTAGTGACCTTCTCTTGCTGCCCCTCTTTGTGGTATTGCAGCATGGATTCCGGAAAGCGCAAGAACCCTCCCCGTGGTGCTCGTCCTCGCCCAGTGATGCCGGTGGTCGGTCTGCGGACCGGGCAGTGCGTGGCCGTGGGACTCCTTCTCGTGGTCAGGGTGCGGCTGGTGCTTCCACCGGCGATGAGGGCATTCCTGCCCCTCTTCACACCCACACCGTCCCGTGTCCGCCCCTCTTTCACCAGGCCAGAGTTCGAAGCCAAGCCGTGCCTGATCCTGTGCAAGAGGAAGGCCGAGCCATGGACCCCAATGTCCTTCGTCGCTCGCCTCTGCATCTTAGTGAGGTTGGTGCTCGCCGGACTCTCTCATGGCATCCTTAGTTTAATGCCCATGTCCGGAGGCCCTCTATTCCCTCTGGTATGCAGCCCCGGCTTGGTATTGATTACAAGAAGCGTCTTGTGGACTTAAGAAATCAGCGCAGCGAGAACCCGTACAAGTTCATCAAGTTTGAGGGCGTTGAGGAGCGGTTTTGGTCTCAGTTTCAAAATGACTTCTATGAGTCCGTCCTCTACAAGGCCAGCAAAGTCACCAAGAATGGTCCACTTTTTCAGCACAAGTATGTGGTCCTCAAGTCCTTGCAAGAATTCAATCATCCTGAGGTCAATGCTTTGATTACCAAGCTTGAAGAATGGCGCATCCTTCCTCTTATGACACTTGAGAAGAATTGGAATGAAGAGATCATCTTTCAGTTTTGGGCAACATTGTGGGTGGATCAAGCCTCTAGGGTGCTGCATTGGATGACTCAAGGTGTTCATTATCGCCTTCTCTCGCTTGCTTGGTTTTGATCATATGGATCGAGATGCACCCCGGCTGTCTACCATCTTTGCTGAGGGGATTTCTGAGGCTGATCTTGATGCTGCTGAAATGTACAAGCCAGGAGCTCATCCGGATTTCAAGACCACTCAGCTGAAGCCTTACTTCTATGTGCTGAACAACTTGATCCGCTACACCATTGACCCCAAGTTTGGAGATTCCATTCACCTCCATCAAGATGCTCCTAAGATATTGGCTCGCTTTGGTGCTAATGGTGGTCGCTTTGGCGTATCGGACTTCATGTGGAACAAGATTGTGGATGCATCCGTGGATCCTCACAAGTATTTGCCCTATGCTCCATATCTGATGCATCTTATTGAGCAAGTTGCTGGCGTGCAGTTCTCGCACCCATGTGTTCATGCTCCGGTTCATGCCAAGCACTTGGGTGCTCCTCATGCTCCTCCTCTCAGTCCTGCTGGTGCTGCCACTCTGGGTGCTCCTACTCCTGGCGCTGCTACTCCTGGTGTTGCCACTCCTGCTGGTGCTGCTGGTGCTCAAAGGGAAGTTGTCCCTCCTCAGGACAGCGGTCGTGGTCGCCGCAGTCCTACCCGTGATGCGCTGCAGCGGTTCTTCTCCTACTTTTGCTATTGCCAGAAGAAGACCGATCAGCGTCTCCGTCGTCTTGAGGAGAAGGCAGCTCTTCCTCCGTCCTCTCCTCTTCGTGAGTTCCAGGACCCCTATGCTGAATATGACATGCATCGGACTTCTGCTGATGAGGATGAGGAGCAGCAGGATCCTCCACCACCCTCTGCCTTTGATCCATTCTATGGTGGTGGGATCCCTGCTGGGTTCTCCATGGAGGACACCGAGGCCGGCTTTGCTTATCAGGATATCTTTGGAGCTGCGGATGATGTCACTAGGGCCTCTGCCTCTGCTGCACCCCCTCACGAGCAGTCTACCTCCGCTGATCCTCATGGTAAGGGGCCGCTGCGTAACTTGATCGACTACGACGACGACGACGACCTTGATGATGATGATGATGATGAGTAGTACTTCTAGCTCTTCCTCGCAGCCTACCCTTTTTGGCACTTGCTGCCAAAGGGGGAGTGTTAGGCTTATCCTTGATGTAATAAGTTAGTTGTTGGTGCCCGTCTTAAAACTTTGTAAGTGGTGAACTATGTGTGGTGAACAAGAACTACGTTTGTGTGATGGTTGATTGTAAGCTAAACACTTGTTTTCTTTATTATATATTGCTTGTGTTAGCTTATTTGGATCCTTGTTGATGCAATGTTGTTTTTGAATGGTTATTGTGAGCTCTTGGGCCCTTGCATAATCATTCAAATTCTTCTTTCACTCTTTGTGATATATCCTGTCATACGCATCACGGTTTATTTCTTGTCACTCACACACTCTTTTAGGCACCCCACGGATTGCAAAATTTAGGGGGAGCTTGATCTTAATGTATGCCATCTTGATATTAATCAAGATTTGAAATTCCAAATCCAATGCATACATTAAGGGGGAGCCCAACCTAATTTTTGGAATTCAAAAGCTCTACTTCTTTCAATCTTTTATAAGCCTAAGTTGGTTGTCATCAATTACCAAAAAGGGGGAGTTTGTAAGTGCATTCGCCCCCGGTGTGGGTTTTGATAATTAATAACAATCAAATTAGGAACTAACCTGTCTATCAAGTGTAATCTATAGGTGTTAGTTCATTGATGGAATCAAACAAACACATTTGGTGAATCACAGCACCCTCAAAATTTCTTCATTTGAGCGACGTTTCAACTCAAGAAGCTACCTAGTTTTATTTCTTGTTTGAGTTATAGGAAACGCCGCACTATCAAGAGGGATGCAAATTGAGTTGGTAAGATGAGGATAAAAGTGCTCAGGTCATCTTAGGTTTTGCGCTTGAGAGACACACTTGCACGCACGAACTTCTGGGAAGTTTCTTCTCTGCCAGGGTGAGCCGGTAGCACCGGCCCTCAGGGCCGGTGGTACCGGCAGTGCCAGTTCCTCTCCTGAGTTTTGCGAGAAAATGAACTACCGGTAGTACCGGGCTTTGACCGGTGGTACCGGCTACCGCCGGTGGTACCGGTGAAACGCCGGTAGTACCGGCAGGCCAAATTCTCGCAGAACTGCTGTTTTGCGGGATTTTGCACTGCCGGTGGTACCGGCTCAAGGCCGGTAGTACCGGTAGGTCTTTTTCTCGCATCTTCCACTGCTCTCTCACGTTTAGATCTGAGGACACCGGTGGTACCGGTGGTTGCACCGGTAGTACCGGTAGGTGTTGTGTACTCTAGTATAAATAGCTCTCTCCTCTTTTCTAACCGTTGGCTTGCTCATTCTAGCTACTCCACATCTGAGAAAACAGTCTCCAAGCTTTGGCTCACCCACTCTCTCTCCCTCTTGCTCCTAGACTTCATTTCTTGAGAGATTCAAGCTAGAGAAGTAAGATTAGAGAGTTGGGAGCTTCGATCTGTGACTTGAGCACTCCGTTCCTCGTCTTGCCGGTTTGGTTTGTATTTGTTACTCTTGGGTTCTTGGAACCCTAGCCGGCTAGGCGTTCTTCGTGGTTGCCCGTGTTGATTCATTTGTGAGGGCACCCCGAAGTGTTTGTATTACCCCTTGATTCTTAATGGAAACATCAAGCTAACCTCTGTGGTTGCTTGAGGAGGAGACCTAAGTGGTCAGACCTTCATGGTCACCTCAACAACGGGGACGTAGGAACTCCTAAGTGGAGATTGCCGAACCTCGGGAAAAATACCTTGTCTTGCTGTGGAGGTAGCTTCGACTACCCTTGTTTGTGTTCTTTGTGTTCCTATCTCTCTTCCACCTTTCAACAGGTAAACAAAGGTCGATCTACGTTATGGTGAAGGACTAAGCTAAGGAGACTCCAACAACATCCTCTACTACACTTAGGAAAGTGGGGTAAAACTCAGATCTGAAATCTAAGCACTTTACACTCTGATTTCGTAGCTGTCTTAGGGAGTCGGTAGTACCAGTAGTTTGCATCGGTAGTACTGGCTGTGTGACACCAGTAGTATCGGCCCAAACTGTCGGTGGTACCGACAGGCATTTGACTTCTGCAACTTGAGTTTTGAGTTTCAGGTTTTTAGATACGCCTATTCACCCCCTCTAGGCCAATTAGATCCTTTCAGGTTTAAATCTAATGCACCATAGTCTAAGAAACCATTTTGGACGCACTCGATGGTACTCCTAGGTGAAGAGGCTCAAGTGGAAGCTCGGTTTGGTCTATTTGGTGACAGTGCTAATCTTGATGCAAGATTGGTGCACGGTTTACGTGGAACATACCATATGCTCATATGCTCAGAAATAAATTTGGACACACCTGATAGAACTCCAAGATGATGTGTGTCACATGGAATCACTTCAGTTCATTTGGACATAGTGTTAGTTTTGGTGCAAGATAGGTGCACAGTTTTTGCCTAATTCACCATAGTCTAAGAAACCATTTTGGATGCACTTGATGGTAATCCTAGGTGAAGAGGCTCAAGTGGAAGCACAGTTTGGTCTATTTGGAGATAGTGTTAATCTTGATTCAAGATTGGAGCACGGTTTGCATGGACATAGAATATGCTCGGAAATCAATTTAGACGCACCCGATGGAACATGTAGATGACGTGTGTCATATGGAATCTCACTTCGGTCTGTTGGGAGACAATGTTAGTTTATGTGCAAGATAGGTGCACGGTTTGCACCTAGTGCACCATAGGCTAAGAACCATTTTGGACGCACCTGATGGTACTCCTAGGTGAAGAGGCTCAAATGGAAGCTCGGTTTGGTCTATTTGGAGATAGTGGTAATCTTGATGCAAGATAGGAGCACGGTTTGCATAGTCATAGAATATTTCTGGAAATCAATTTGGACGCACCCGATGGAACTAGTAGATGATGTGTGTCATATGGAATCTCGCTTTGGTCTGTTTTGAGACAATATTAGTTTCTGTGCAAGATAGGTGAATGGTTTGCGTCTAATGCACCATAGGCTAAGAACCTTTTTGGACACACCTAATGGTACTCCTAGGTAAAGGGGCTCAAGTGGAAGCTTGGTTTGATCTGTTTTGAGATAGTGCTAATCTTGATGTAAGATAGGTGCACGGTTTGCATGGAATGTAACATATGCTTCGAAATCAATTTTGACGCACCTAATGGAACTCCTAGATGACGTGTGTCATATGGAATCTCATTTCTGTCCACTTAGAGATAGTGTTTGTTTTGGTGCAAGATAGGTGCACGGTTTGCACCTAATGCACCATAGGCTCAAAAAACCGTTGTGGAAGCTCCCGATGGTACTTCTTGGTGAAGAGGCTCAAGTGAAAGCTCGGTTCGGTCTGTTTGGAGATAGTGCTAATATTCATGCAAGATAGGTGCATGGTTTGCATGGAACGTACCATATACTCGAAAATCAATTTGGATGCACCCGATAGAACTCCTAGATGATGTGTGTCATATGGAATCTCACTTTGGTCCCTTTGGATATTGTGTTAGTTTCGATGCAACATAGGTGCATGGTTTGCACCTAATGCACCATAGTCTAAGAAACCATTTTTGATGCACTCAATAGTACTCCTAGGTGAAGAGGCTCAAATGGAAGCTCGGTTTTGTCTATTTGGAGACAATGCAAATCTTGATACAAGATAGTTGCACGGTTTGCATGGAACATACCATATGCTAGGAAATCAATTTGGACGCACCCGATGGAACTGCAAGATGACATGTGTCATATGTAGTCTCGCTTTGGTCCATTTGGAGACAATGTTAGTTTCGGTAGAAGATAGGTGCACGGTTTACGCCTAATGCACCATAATCTCATAAATTATTGTGGAAGCACCGAATGATACTTCTGGGTGAAGAGGCTCAAGTGCATGCTTGGTTCGGTGTGTTTTGAGATTGTGCTAATCTTGATGCAAGATAGGTGCACGGTTTGTATGGAAACTACCATAGGCTTGGAAATCAATTTAGATGCACCCAATGAAACTCTTAGATAATGTGTGTCATATGGAGTCACGCTTTGGTCAATTTAGAGACAATGTTAGTTTTGGTGTAATAAAGGTGCACTGCACGGTTTGCACCAAATGAACCATAGGCTCCAAAATCATTTTGGACACACCTGAGGGTACTCCTAGGTGAAGAGGCTCAAGTGGAAGCTTAGTTTGGTCTGTTTGGAGATAGTGCTAATCTTGATGTAAAATAGGTGCATGGTTTGCATGGTACGTACCATTTACTTAGAAATCAATTTGGACGCACCCGATAGAACTCCTTGATGACGTGTGTCATATGGAATCTCCCTTCGGTCCATTTGGAGACAGTGTTAGTTTTGGTGCAAGATAGGTGTACGGTTTGTGCCTAATGCACCATAGGTTAAGAAACCATTTTGGACGCACCCGATGGTACTCCTAGGAGAATAGGCTCAAATGGAAGCTCGGTATGGTCTGTTTGGAGATAGTGCTAATCTTGATGTAAGATAGGAGCACGGTTTGCATGGAACATAGGCTAAGAAACTGTTTTGGACGCATGCGATGGTACTCCTTGGTGAAGAGGCTCATGTGGAATCTTGGTTCTGTCTGTTTGGAGATAGTTCTAATCTTGATGCAAGATAGGTGTACGGTTTGCATGGAACATACCATATGCTGATAAATCAATTTGGACAAACCCGATGAAACTGTAGATGCACCCGATGGAACTACTAGATGAAGTGTATCATATGAAATCTCGCTTCAGTCCAGTTGGAGATAGTATTAGTTTCGGTGCAAGATAGGTGCATGGTTTGTGCCCAGTGCACCATAGGCTCAGAAACCGTTGTGGAAGTTCCCGATGGTACTCCTAGGTGAAGATGCTAAAGTGAAAGCTCGGTTCGGTCTGTTTGGAGATAGTGCTAATCTTGATGAAAGATAGGTGTACGGTTTGCATGGAACGTACCATATTCTCAGAAATCAATTTGGACGCACCTGATAGAACTCCTAGATCATGTGTGTCATATAGAATCTCGCTTCAATTTGTTTGGAGATTGTGTTAGTTTAGGTGCAAGATTGGTGCATGGATGCACCATACGCTCAGAAACCATTATGGAAGCACCCGATGATAATCCTAGGTGAGGAGGATGAAGTGGAAGGTCGGTTCGATCTGTTGGAGATAGTGCTAATCTTGATGCAAGATAGGTGCATGGTTTGCATGAAACATACCATATGCTAAGATATCAATTTGGACGCACCCCAATAGTACTCCTAGATGACATGTGTCATATGGAATCTCGCTTTGGTCTGTTTGGAGAAAGAGTTAGTTTTGGTGCAAGATAGGTACACAGTTTGCGCCTAACGCATCATAGGCTAAGAAACCATTTTGGATGCACCCGATGATACTCCTAGGCAAAGGGGCTCAAGTGGCAGCTCAGTTTGCTTTTATTTGGAGATAGTGCTAATCTTGATGCAAGATAGGTGCACGAATTGCATGGAACGTACCATATGCTTCGAAATATATTTGGAAGCATCCAATAGATTCCTACGTGACGCGTGTCATATAGAATCTCACTTCGGTCTCTTTGGAGATAGTGTTAGTTTCGGTGCAAGATAGGTACACGGTTTGTGCCTAATGCACCATAGGCTTAGAAACTATTTTGGACGCACAAGATGGAACTCCTTGGTGAAGAGGCTCAAGTGGAATCTTGGTTCTGTTTGTTTGGAGATAGTTCTAATCTTGATGTAAGATATGTGCACGGTTTGCATGGAACATACCATATGCTCAGAAATCAATTTGGACAAACCCGATGGAACTGTAGATGCACTCGATGGAACTACTAGGTGAAGTGTATCATATGGAATCTCGATTCGGTCCAGTTGGAGATAGTATTAGTTTCAGTGCAAGATAGTTGCATGGTTTGTGCCCAGTGCACCATAGGCTCAGAAATCGTCGTGGAAGTTTCCGATGGTACTCCTAGGTGAAGAGGCTCAAGTGAAAGCTCGGCTCGGTCTGTTTGGTGATAGTGCTAATCTTGATGCAAGATAGGCTTACGGTTTGTATGGAACGTACCATATTCTCGGAAATCAATTTGGACGCACCCGATAGAACTCCTAGATCATGTGTCTCATATGGAATCTCGCTTCAATCTGTTTGGAGACATTGTTAGTTTAGGTGCAACATTGGTGCATGGTTTGCGCATAATGCACCATAGGCTCAGAAACCATTATCGAAGCACCCGATGATAATCCTAGGTGAAGAGGCTCAAGTAGAAGGTCGGTTCGATCTGTTTGGAGATAGTGCTAATCTCGATGTAAGATAAGTGCACGGTTTGCATGGAACATACCATATGCTAAGAAATCCATTTGGACGCACCCAAATAGAACTCCTAGATGACATGTGTCATATGAAATCTCGCTTTGGTCTGTTTGGAGAAAGTTAGTTTTTGGTGCAAGATAGGTATACAGTTTGCGCCTAATGCATCATAGGCTAAGAAACCATTTTGGATG
>NW_018396420.1:61247-62920 GCF_000003195.3 Sorghum bicolor | reverse complement strand
GGTGTGGTGGAAAGAAAGAACCGAACACTCATTGAAGCCGCAAGATCAATGTTGGATGAATACAAGATCTCCGAAAAAGATTATTGGGCGGAAGCCGTTAACATGGCATGTCACGCAATCAACCGCCTATACCTTCACAAGCTGAGGAAGAAAACTGCCTACGAGCTTCTAACCGGTAAAAAGCCTAAGGTGGATTACTTTAGTGTTTTTGGATGCAAGTGTTTCATACTTAATAAAAGATCCAAAAGCTCTTAGTTCGCACCAAAGGTTGATGAAGGGTTCTTACTTGGTTATGCTACTAATCAACATGGCTATCGTGTTTTCAATGAGACCACCGGTCAAATTGAAATAGCAGTAGACGTGACTTTTGATGAAAGCGACGGCTCTCAAAAGGAGCAAGTCAATGCTGAAGTTTTAGGTAAAGAAGAGCCATCTCGCCAAGTAATCAAAAAGCTTGCTATCGGTGAAGTGAAACCCGTTGAAAAAGAAGAAGATGATGCACACCTGCAAATTTCTCGTGACCCAAACTTGCATCATGTGTCAACCAATGCCCATGATGATGCTTCCACATCAAGAAGAGGTCATGACTCAAGAGAACAAGCTGGACAAGATCCACCTCAAGCACAAGAACCAAACCAAGATGGAGATCAAAACGTTCAAGATCTAGATTCTCCAATCAACCAAGACCATGAAGATGAAGATGATGGTCCCATTCAAACAAGAACAGCAGTGCCTCACCCAAGAGTTCATCACTCTATTCAACGGGATCATCCCGTTGATAGCATTTTGGGAGATATACAACGAGGGGTAACAACACGCTCACGTTTAGTTGGTTTTTGTGAACATTACTCTTTTGTCTCCTCTATGTTACCAAGTAGGGTGGAAGATGCCTTAGAGGATCCAGATTGGGTGATGGCTATGCAAGAAGAGTTGAACAACTTCACTAGGAATGAAGTCTGGTCCTTGGTGGAAAGACCCAAGCAAAACGTGATAGGTACCAAATGGGTCTTCCGCAACAAAGAAGATGAGTATGGTGTGGTCCCTAGAAACAAGGCTCGGTTGGTTGCCAAAGGTTTCACTCAAATCAAAGGTTTGGATTTTGGGGAAACCTATGCACTTGTAGCTAGGCTTGAATATATTCGTATATTACTTGCCTTTGCTGCTCACCATGATTTCAAGTTGTTTCAAATGGACGCGAAAAGTGCATTCCTCAATGGCCCCCTCTTCGAAACCGTGTATGTGGGGTTTTGAAGATCCACATCATCCCGATCATGTCTACAAGCTGGACAAGGCACTCTATGGGCTTAAGCAAGCCCCTAGAGCTTGGTATGATTGTCTCAAGGATTTCCTACTCAAACAAGGGTTTGAGATTGGAAAGGCCGATCCCACTCTATTTAGTCGCAAAGTCAATAATAGTATTTTTATATGCCAAATATATGTCGATGACATTATATTTGGTAGTACTAATGCGGACTTCAGTGAGGAATTTAGTAGGATCATGACCAAAAGGTTCGAGATGTCCATGATGGGGGAGTTGACGTACTTCCTTGGATTTCAAATCAAGCAACTCAAGGATGGCACATTCATAAGTCAAACCAAGTACACCACCGACATGCTAAAGAAGTTTGACATGGACAAGGCCAAACCGGCGACCACGAAGATGAGAGGCATCG
>NW_018396420.1:53559-55075 GCF_000003195.3 Sorghum bicolor | reverse complement strand
CTCATTCTGTAGGAGGCGTTAATGGAAATTGGGATGAACTTCGGGACAACTTTTGTCTCGCTTTCTTCCCACTTTTTCGAATTGCTGACCTTAGAATAGAAATTCTTACATTCAAACAAAGAGAGAAGGAAACTTTAGGAGCAGCTTGGGCTAGGTTCACAAGCCTTACCAATTCCGGTCCAAACCTTTCCCTGCCTAACCATGTACTGTACTACCACTTTTATCGTGGTCTAAACTTGATCAACCTCAATTCCCTGTGGAGTCACAACATAACCAAGAAAAGACACTCGATCGGTGCAAAAGGTGCACTTCTCAAGGTTACCAAATAAACATGCCTCGCGTAGTGCATTAAAAACAGCACGTAAATGATCAAGATGTTCATCCAATGATTTGATGTAAATCAATATGTCATCAAAATATACGACAACAAATTTCCCAATGAAAGCACGCAAAACCTCGTTCATTAATCTCATGAAAGTACTAGGTGCATTAGTTAACCCAAAAGGCATGACTAACCACTCATACAAACCGAACTTAGTTTTGAAAGCAGTTTTCCATTCATCTCCCAATTTCATACGAATCTGGTGGTACCCACTACGTAAATCAACTTTTGAAAACACAACAGCACCACTCAGCTCATCTAGCATATCATCTAATCATGGAATAGGGTGTCGATCTCGAATGGTGATATTATTAATAGCTCTACAATCAACACACATACGCCATGTTCCATCTTTCTTAGGCACTAAAATTACTGGAACAGCACAAGGACTAAGAGATTCTCGGACATAACCTTTGTCTAGTAGCTCTTGCACTTGTCACTGAATTTCCTTTGTTTCCTCCGGGTTTGTCCTGTATGGTGCATGATTTGGCAAAACTGCTCCAGGAATAAGATCAATTTGGTGCTCAATCCCGCGTAGTGGAGGCAGCCCCGCTGGTACCTCACTTGGAAACACATCATAATACTCCTGCAAAATGTTAGCAACAGCAGGGGGCAAAGAACAATGCATATCCTCAATTGAAATCAAAGCATCCTTGCATATCAAAGCATAAGCAACAGAAGTGGATGCATTGAACTCATTAATATCTGATTTGGTAGCTATCATACAACGTCCTTTCAGTTTTATCTCATCTTTGTTACCAATTACAGATTTATCATTTTTATTGCTCTCGCTCTTTGCTTTAGTAGCCCTAGCAACATCAGTTTGCATAATAGTTTCAGGGGACATAGGATGCAACACAATTTTGCGATCATGGTATAGAAAAGAATACTGATTTGATCTACCATGATGCATAGTATCTCTATCAAATTGCCAAGGTCTACCTAGCAGAATGTTACAAGCTTGCATAGGCACAACATCACACTCAACAATATCTTTGTAGGATCCGATGGAAAAATTAATTCTCACAAGTCTAGTTACCTTTGCCTTACCACTGTTGTTCAGCCATTGGATGTAGTAGGGATGCGGGTGTGGTTTGGTGTTGAGGGGGAATTTAGAAAGTGACCGCGACTCTG
>NW_018396420.1:46460-53047 GCF_000003195.3 Sorghum bicolor | reverse complement strand
TAGTAGCAGGCTGCGGTCTCTTGCTTGATTTTGCTCCGCCATCTCCATTTGTGCACTAAGCACTCGCTGCACGATCAAGCTCTCATAGTGGTCCGCTTCACCTGCATTAATATGTTCTTCTATTTGATCTTCATTACCTGCATGGTCAGTCGCAAGCAGTGCAAGTGTATCCTCATCAAAATCACTAGCAGATGAGTACTCACCATCTTCCTTGACAATCATAACTCGCTTGTTTGGACAGTCACGCATCATGTGCCCATATCCCTTGCACTTGTGACATTGTATGTTGCTTGTTCTACCCGTCGATGCCACGGATGAAGTACTCGCAGCAGGCTTTTGCATCGACTTCGCAACTGAATTGGTGGGGGCAGCTCGAGTCTTGTCACTAGATGATGGAGTAGAAATATGTGTAGATGGAGTTGAAGCCATGCGTTGCTGCCATGAATTAGCCTTCCCTACAGAAATATTACTCCTTGCGCTAGCACGTCGTCCCTGCACTTCTCTTTCAGCTTTACAAGCAAGATGAAACAAATGGGTTACATTATTGTATTCTTTGTAAGCGAGGATGTCCTGAATTTCCCGATTTAACCCACCAAAAAATCTAGCCATAGCTGGTTCCTCATCCTCCTCTAGGTTACAACGCAACATACCCGTTTGTAATTCCTGATAATATTCTTCTACACTTTTAGCACCTTGTCTTAATTGCTGCAACTTATTTATCATATCACGCGCATAGTAAGATGGAACAAATCTAGCTCTCATGGCCCTTTTCAGCGCATCCCAAGTTCTAGGTAAGTTATTAGGATTTTTCTTTCCATATTCTATCCACCAAATAGAAGCAAAATCTGTAAACTCACTACTAGCAGCCCTAACACGTGTAGTCTCAGGAAATTCATGACAAGCAAACTTTTGATCAACAACAATCTCCCAAGTGATGTAAGCATCAGGGTCATATTTACCATCAAAAGGAGGTATCTTAAATTTAATCTTACTGAAAGCATCATCATTATTGTGTACCTCGCGTCGGCGGTTGCCACCCATACCTCTACGGTTGTGATGAAGGCGACGTCGATCACGAGTGTCTTGATCATCATGTTCAGTATCACCAGTGTAGTCATCTTCATGACTACCGTGCTCTCGATCTCCCTCCTTTTCTTCTTTATGCTTCTCTTTATCTTCGGTGTGGAAATCATCAAATCGCCTTAGGAGAGCAGCAAGGCTTTTGTCCACACTAGCAACGGATTCCTCCAAACTTGTGAGCTTGTTGTTTGTGGCAATCTGCGTAGCCTCCAACTGCCCCAGCTTTTCATTTGTCACCTGCAAGTCGTTATCAAGTCCCTATGTGTGCAGCTTCACTTTCCTTTCAAAATGTTGTATGATGCCCTTAGTGCGAGGTGTATGTGGTGTTTCGTTACCATCATCTGCCCCTGGCATGGTTCAAAGACAAAGACAACAAAAAGGCAAGTGAAAAAATAAAAGCCCTACAACTACTAGGATGTAGCTACAGCAAGTCGCTCACACTCAACCTGTAACACAAGTTCTTACCAATTCTTACCTTGCTTGACAGGAGGGGTCGTCTGCCAACAAGTGAATAGCAATGGACGAAGTGTATCGGTGCTGCAGCACAAGACCTGTCAAGCTGTAGAGTATGTGGAGCTATAGGTGGGCTGAAACAAGGAACGAACTAGCACCACGTTAGTTATAAAAGCGAGCTGAATAAGCGTTCGACGATGGTACTGTGCTGGTCCTAGGCTAGACCGTGCTAGAGACGCGAGCCTGGACACAAAGGAAAAACCACAGCACACCCCCAAAAACAAGGTGGAACAAACCTAAAATCAATATGAAAAACAGCCCCTTTTTTGAATCTTTTCTTTTTTTTTCTTTTTTTTCTTTTTTTTTCTTTTTTTTGGGCAACCTCAAAAACTGATTATATGAACAAAAGAATACAAAAGAGCAATTCGCTACACACACTTTTTTTCCGAAAGTACAGGGGTATTCCGGTAAAAAGAAGATTCTCTCTCTCTCTCTAGAGTAAGGCCGAACAAGTACGGAGTTATCTTTCTTTTTGGATCACAGAAGGACTCACATAGATGGAGTTCAGCACATAGATGGAGTTCAGGCTACATTAACAAGCGGACTCCAAGTTCTATTCGGTTTCCACTCAGAACCAACCACAAAACGGATTCCACCTATTGCCGAGTTCTACTCGGTTTCCTTCTTTTTTTTATCACGTCGGTGGAACTCAGATTGGAACTCTACTCGATCCGGACCAAGACCACAGTTCAATTCGGACTTCGCAACAGATTCGACAGAGAGAAGATATGGTAATACTCGGCTGTGTATAGATGGTGACAAGAACTCGAAACTCTAAAGGACTAGACACTAAGACCAGCAACTCGACACAAACCGAAGCAACACAAATTCAACAAGCCCTAACTAAAACGGTACTAGCCAAGGCACAAAGGTTTAATAGGATTATGGAAAAACTAATCTACTATATTTTTTTGGCTTTTCTGGACTATAGGAAATTAATTAAAAACAGCAAAGGATTAGAAGTCTCTCACCGAAGAACCTTGCTCTGATTACCAACTGATGCGAACCCGCTAGGGTTTTTGCCTGATCTTTTGATGAGAGACGGGGATAACTCGATTGGTGGATGGAGATGACGTTCACAGCCCGACTACAGCCCTCAAGACCGCGCTTTAGCAACCGATACACCACGTCCAATAGCCGTCACGATCTTGTGGAGCGCGACAACCAGCCCCTAGGGCTCCCGTCCTGCAAGCAATCGAAGAACTAGCAAGAACGAGGAAACAAGCACTGAATTTGCAAGATGAATTGAAGGTTTCAAACTGAATCTGAATCAACAATGGGGTTCCGAAGACAAGGAGAGGGGCGGCTGATCCTGCACGCGCGCCTACAAGCAAGTAGCGAAGGCTAAACTTGATCTAAACAAAACCCAACGACCATGGTGACTCTAGAGGGATATAAGTAGATGGATTGACGATCAAAGAGGTGTTGGGGTCGTCCTCCAACCCTAGGACGCGTCTCTAATGGACCCAACATGATACATGGGCCATCAGTCCAAAATGAGGTGACGCAGCACCCTGGACAGCAAGACCTATCGACGGTAATTGGACCATTGCCGCTGCTGCCGAACAGGTATTGATGTGGGACTTGATTCATATGAAAGTAGACTTGATAAGCTTTCCAACAAGTCCTGAAGCGCCTGAATCCGAATCCGTATGCAACCGTGGTAACGGTCACAAGTTGGCGCTTTGCTGCTGTCTGAATCCAACGAGCGTGAGTCCTTCTCCCTTTCGGTTTTCTCCTTGGTTCCTAATCAAAACAAGAGTGCACGTGTTTCCATTGTCTAAACAAGATGGACACGAGCTTATCAAGAAACTCACTTGATTATTAAGTTGACGAACACGAGCACGAGTAAGAGGACCAGCTATAGGTTGTGTCGGAGAGGATGTATCGCTGGTGTTGATGTCCTCATCAGTCGGTTCGATCTGTTTGGAGATAGTGCTAATCTTGATGCAAGATAGGTGCACGGTTTGCATGGAACATACCATATGCTAAGAAATCCATTTGGACGCACCCCAATAGAACAACTAGATGACATGTGTCATATGGAATCTCGGTTCGGTCTGTTTGGAGATAGAGTTAGTTTTGGTGCAAGATAGGTGCATGGTTTGCATGGAACATACCATATGCTAAGAAATCCATTTGGACGCACCCTAATAGAACTCCTAGATGACATGTGTTATTTGGAATCTCGCTTCGGTCTGTTTGGAGACTGAGTTAGTTTTGGTGCAAGATAGGTACACAGTTTGCGCCTAATGCATCATAGGCTAAGAAACCATTTTGGATGAACCCGATGATACTCCTGTGTAAAGGGGCTCAAGTGGAAGCTCAGTTTGCTTTTGTTTGGAGATAGTGCTAATCTTGATGCAAGATAGGTGCACGAATTTCATGGAACGTACCATATGCTTCGAAATATATTTGGAAGCATCCAATAGAATTCCTAGATGACGTGTGTCATATAGAATCTCACTTCGGTCTCTTTGGAGATAGTGTTAGTTTCGGTGCAAGATAGGTACACGGTTTGTGCCTAATGCACCAGGCTAAGAAACTATTTTGGATGCACGCGATGGTACTCCTTGGTGAAGAGGCTCATGTGGAATCTTGGTTCTATCTGTTTGGAGATAGTTCTAATCATGACGCAAGATAGGTGCACGGTTTGCATGGAACATACCATATGCTTAGAAATCAATGTGGACACACCCGATGTAACTACTAGATGAAGTGTATCATATGGAGTCTCGCTTCAGTCTAGTTGGAGATAGTATTAGTTTCGGTGCAAGATAAGTGCATGGTTTGTGCCCAGTGCACCATAGGCTCAAAAACCGTTGAGGAAGTTCTCGATGGTACTCCTAGGTGAAGAGGCTGAAGTGAAAGCTCGGTTCGGTCTGTTTCGAGATAGTGCTAATCTCGATGCAAGATAGGTGCACGGTTTGCATGGAACATACCACATTTTTGGAAATCAATTTGGACGCACCCGATAGAACTCTTAGATCATGTGTGTCATATGGAATCTTGCTTCAATCTGTTTGGAGACAATGTTAGTTTAGTAGCAAGATTGGTGCATGGTTTGCGCATAATGCACCATAGGCTCGGAAACCATTATGGAAGCACCCGATAATACTCCTAGGTGAAGTGGCTCAAGTGGAAGGTCAATTCGATCTGTGTTGGAGATAGTGCTAATCTTGATGCAACATAGGTGCATGGTTTGCATGGAACATACCAAGTGCTAAGAAATCAATTTGGACGCACCCCAATAGAACTCCTAGATGACATGTGTCATATGGAATCTCGCTTCGGTCTGTTTGGAGACAGAGTTAGTTTTGGTGAAAGATAGGTACACAGTTTGCGCCTAATGCATCATAGGCTAAGAAACCATTTTGGATGCACCCGATGATACTCCTGGGTAAAGGGGCTCAAGTGGAAGCTCAGTTTGCTTTTGTTTAGAGATAGTGCTAATCTTGATGCAAGATAGGTGTACGAATTGCATGGAACGTACCATATGCTTCAAAATATATTTGGAAGCACCCAATAGAACTCATAGATGACGTGTGTCATATAGAATCTCACTTCGGTCTCTTTGGAGATAGTGTTAGTTTCGGTGCAAGATAGGTACACGGTTTGTGCCTAATGCACCATAGGCTAAGAAACTATTTTGGACGCACGAGATGATACTCCTTGGTGAAGAGGCTCAAGTGGAATCTTAGTTCTGTCTGTTTGGAGATAGTTCTAATCTTGATGCAAGATAGGTGCACGGTTTGCATGGAACATACCATATGCTCAAAAATCAATTTGGACAAACCCGATGGAACTACTAGATGAAGTGTATCATATGGAATCTTGCTTTGGTCCAGTTGTAGATAGTATTAGTTTCGGTGCAAGATTGTTGCATGGTTTGTGCCCAGTGCACCATAGGCTCAGTAATCGTTGTGGAAGTTCACGATGGTACTCCTAGGTGAAGAGGCTCATGTCAAAGCTCTGTTCGGTCTGTTTAGAGAGAGTTCTAATCTTGATGCAAGACAGGTGTATGGTTTGCTTGGAACGTACCATATTCTCGGAAATCAATTTGGGCGCACCCGATAGAACACCTAGATCTTGTTTGTCATATGGAAGCTTGCTTCAATCTGTTTGGAGACAGTGTTAGTTTAGGTGCAAGATTGGTGCATGGTTTGTGCATAATGCACCATAGGCTCAGAAACCATTATGGAAGCACCGGATAATACTCCTAGGTGAAGAGGCTCAAGTGGAAGGTCAGTTCGATCTGTTTGGAGATTGTGCTAATCTTGATGCAAGATAGGTGCACGGTTTGCATGGAACATACCATATGCTAAGAAATCCATTTGGACACACCCCAATAGAACTCCTAGATGACATGTGTTATATGGAATCTCGCTTTGGTCTGTTTGGAGACAGAGTTAGTATTGGTGCAAGATAGGTACACAGTTTGCGCCTAATGCATCATAGGCTAAGAAACCATTTTGGATGCACCCGATGATACTCCTAGGTAAAGGGGCTCAAGTGGAAGCTCAGTTTGCTCTGTTTGGAGATAGTGCTAAACTTGATGCAAGATAGGTGCACGAATTGCATTGAACGTACCATATGCATAGAAATATATTTGGAAGCACCCAATAGAACTCCTAGATGACGTGTGTCATATAGAATCTCACTTCGGTCTCTTTGGAGATAGTGTTAGTTTCGGTGCAAGATAGGTACACGGTTTGTGCCTAATGCACCATAGGCTAAGAAACTATTTTGGACGCACACGATGGTACTCCTAGGTGAAGAGGCTCAATTCAAAGCTCGGTTCGGTCTGTTTAGAGATAGTGCTAATCTTGATGAAAGATAGGTGTACGGTTTGCATGGAACGTACCATATTCTCGGTAATCAATTTGGACGCACCCGATAAAACTCCTAGATCATGTGTGTCATATGGAATCTCGCTTCAATTTGTTTGGAGACCAGTGTTAGTTTAGGTGCAACACGACATAGACTATCAGGAA
>NW_018396420.1:44034-45868 GCF_000003195.3 Sorghum bicolor | reverse complement strand
TGAAGCGAGGTTCCATATGACACACATGATCTAGGAGTTCTATCGGGTGCGTCCAGATTGATTTCTGAGAATATGGTACGTTCCATGCAAACCGTACACCTATCTTTCATCAAGATTAGCACTATCTCCAAACAGACCGAACCGACCTTTCACTTGAGCCTCTTCACCTAGGAGTACCATCGGGAACTTCCACAACGATTTCTGAGTGCACTGGACACAAACCATGCAACTATCTTGCACCGAAAGTAATAATATCTCCAACTAACCGAAGCGAGATTCCATATGATACACTTCATCTAGTAGTTCCATCGGGTGCATCTACAGTTCCATCGGATTTGTCCAAATTGATTTCTAATCATATGTTATGTTCCATGCAAACCGTGCACCTATCTTGCATCAAGATTAGAACTATCTCCAAACAGACAGCGCCAAGAGTCCACTTGAGCCTCTTCTCCCAGGAGTACCATCATGTGCGTCCAAAATAGTTTCTTAGCCTATGGTGCAATAGGCACAAACCTTGTACCTATCTTGCACTGAAACTAACACTATCTCCGAAGAGACCGAAGTGAGATTCTATATGACACACGTCATCTAGGAGTTATATTGGGTGCTTCCAAATATATTTCGAAGCATATGGTATGTTCCATGTAATTCGTGCACCTATCTTGCATCAAGATTAGCACTATCTCCAAACAAAAGCAAACTAAGCTTCCACTTGAGCCCCTTTACCTAGGAGTATCATCGGGTGCATCCAAAATGGTTTCTTAGCCTTTGATGCATTAGGCGCAAACTGTGAACCTATCTTGCACCAAAACTAACTCTGTCTCCAAACAGACCAAAGCGAGATTCCATATGACACATGTCATCTAGGAGTTCTATTGGGGTGCGTCTAAATGGATTTCTTAGCATATGGTATGTTCCATGCAAACCGTGCACCTATCTTGCATCAAGATTAGCACTATCTCCAAACAGATCGAACCGACCTTCCACTTGAGCCTCTTCACCTAGGAGTATTATCGGGTGCTTCCATAATGGTTTCCGAGCCTATGGTGCATTATGCGCAAACCATGCACCAATCTTGCACCTAAACTAACACTGTCTCCAAACAGATTGAAGCGAGATTCCATATGACACACATGATCTAGGAGTTCTATCGGGTGCGTCCAAATTGAGTTCTGAGAATATGGTACGTTCCATGTAAACTGTACACCTATCTTTCATCAAGATTAGCACTATCTCCAAACAGACCGAACTGAGCTTTCACTTTAGCCTCTTCACCTAGGAGTATATCCAACTGGTCCGAAGCGAGGTTACATATGATAGACTTTGTTTAGTAGTTAAATAGGGTGCATCGACAGTTCGCATCGGGTTTGTTCAAATTGATTTCTGGGCATATGGTGTGTTCCATGCGAACCGGGCACCTATCATGCATCAAGATTAGATCTATCTCCAAACAGACAGAACCAAAATTCCACTTGAGCCTCTTCACCATGTAGTACCATCGTGTCCATCCAAAATAGTTTCTTAGCCTAGGGTGCATTAGGCACAATCCGTGTACCTATCTTGCACAGAAACTAACACTGTCTCCAAAGAGACAGAAGTGAGATTCTATATGACACACGTCATCTAGGAGTTCTATTGGGTGCTTCCAAATGGATTTCTTAGCATATGGTATGTTCCATGCAAACCGTGCACCTATCTTGCATCAAGATTAGCACTATCTCCAAACAGATCGAACCGACCTTCCACTTGAGCCTCTTCACCAAGGAGTACCATCGGGAACTTCCACAACGATTTCTGAGCCTATAGTGCACTTGTCACAAACCATGCAACT
>NW_018396420.1:39192-40000 GCF_000003195.3 Sorghum bicolor | reverse complement strand
CACTGAGATTGTCTATGGCGTTCTTGCCACGTGCTCCTATTGATTTATGCCTTGTGCCAGTTCTGAAAAAATAAATTTTGATGCTAAGCAATGTGCTGAATTGATGTTAAAATTGCATGAACCCACTAAACAAAACATAGAGCGCATGAATGCTAAGTACAAATGCGCTGGAGATAAAGGTAGAAAGCAATTGATTCTGGAACCTGGGGATTTGGTTTGGTTGCATTTGCGAAAAGATAGATTTCTAGAACTGAGAAAATCCAAATTGATGCCTAGAGCTGATGGTCCTTTTAAAGTGCTGCAACGAATTAATGAGAATGCATATAAGCTTGATCTTCCTGCAGATTTTGGGGTTAGTCCCACATTTAACATTGCAGATTTGAAGCCTTATTTGGGTGAGGAAGATGAGCTTGAGTCGAGGACGACTCAAATGCAAGAAAGGGAGGATGATGAGGACATCAACACCAGCGATACATCCTCTCCTACATCCTCTCCGACACAACCTATAGCTGGTCCTACATCTCCGACACAACCTATAGCTGGTCCTACATCCTCTCCGACACAACCTATAGCTGGTCCTCTTACTCGTGCTCGTGCCCGTCAACTCAACCTTCAAGTAAGTTCAGTTTTAAACTCTTCTCAATCATATTTAGACAATGGAGACACGTGCACTTTCGTGTTGCTCAGGAATAATGGACAAGATCAGCAAGGGAAGGTTCAACTGCATTCAGAATTTGAGGCAACACCAACTTCAATGGCTGATTGCATATGGGAAGAGTGATAACTTAATAAAGGTGATTGGAGATCA
>NW_018396420.1:0-20500 GCF_000003195.3 Sorghum bicolor | reverse complement strand
TATGGAATCTCGCTTTGGTCTATATGGAGACAGAGTTAGTTTTGTTGCAAGATAGGTACACAGTTTGCGCCTAATGCATCAAAGGCTAAGAAACCATTTTGGATGCACCTAATGATACTCCTGGGTAAAGATGCTCAAGTGGAAGCTCAGTTTTCTTTGTTTGGTGATAGTGCTAATCTTGAAGCAAGAAAGGTGCACGAATTGCATCGAACGTATAATATGCTTAGAAATATATTTGGATGCACCCAATAGAACTCCTAGATGACATGTGTCATATAGAATCTCACTTCGGTCTCTTTGGAGATAGTGTTAGTTTCGGTGCAAGATAGGTACACGGTTTGTGGCTAATATACGGGCTTAGAAACTATTTTGGACACACACGATGGTACTCCTTGGTGAAGAGGCTCAAGTGGAATCTTGGTTCTGTCTGTTTGCAGATAGTTCTATCTTGATGCAAGATAGGTGCACGGTTTGCATGGAACAAACATATACACAGAAATCAGTTTGGACAAACCCGATGGAACTGTAGATCCACCCGATGGAACTACTAGATGAAGTGTATCATATGGAATCTCGCTTCGGTCCAGTTGGAGATTGTATTAGTTTTGGTGCAAGATAGTTGCATGGTTTGTGCCTAGTGCACCATAGTCTTAGAAATCACTGTGGAAGTTCCCGATGGTACTCCTAGGTGAAGAGGCTCCAGTGAAAGCTCGGTTCGGTCTATTTGGAGATAGTGCAAATCTTGATGAAAGATAGGTGTACGGTTTGCGTGGAATGTACCATATTCTTAGAAATCAATTTGGACGCACCCGATAGAACTCCTAGATCATGTGTGTCATATGGAATCTCGCTTCAATCTGTTTGGAGACATTGTTAGTTTAGGTGCAAGATTGGTGCATGGTTTGCGCATAATGCACCATAGGCTCAGAAACCATTATGGAAGCACCTGATGATAATCCTAGGTGAAGAGGCTCAAGTGGAAGGTCGATTCGATCTGTTTGGAGATAGTGCTAATCTTGATGCAAGATAGGTGCACGGTTTGCATGGAACATACCATATGCTAAGAAATCCATTTGGACGCACCCCAATAGAACTCCTAGATGACATGTGTCATATAGAATCTCGCTTTGGTCTGTTTGGAGATAGAGTTAGTTTTGGTGCAAGATAGGTACACAGTTTGCGCCTAATGCATCATAGGCTAAGAAACTATTTTGGATGCACCCGATGATACTCCTGGGTAAAGGGGCTCAAGTGGAAGCTAAGTTTGCTTTGTTTGGAGATAGTGCTAATCTTGATGCAAGATAGGTGCATGAATTACATTGAACGTACCATATGCTTAGAAATATATTTCGAAGCACCCAATGGAACTCCTAGATGACGTGTGTCATATAGAATCTCACTTCGGTCTCATTGGAGATAGTGTTAGTTTCGGTGCAAGATAGGTACAGGTTTGTGCCTAATGCACCATATGCTAAGAAACTATTTTGGATGCACGCGATGGTATTCCTTGGTGAAGAGGCATGTGGAATCTTGGTTCTGTCTATTTGGAGATAGTTCTAATCTTGATGCAAGATAGGTGCACGGTTTGCACGAAACATACCATATGCTTAGAAATCAATTTGGACACACCCGATGGAACTGTAGATGCACCCGATGGAACTACTAGATGAAGTGTACCATATGGAATCTCGGTTCAGTCCAGTTGGAGATAGTATTAGTTTCGGTGCAAGATAGGTGCATGGTTTCTGCCCAGTGCACCATAGGCTCAGAAACCATTGTGGAAGTTCCCGATGGTACCACTAGGTGAAGAGGCTCAAGTGAAAGCTCGGTTCAGTGTGTTTGGAGATAGTGCTAATCTTGATGCAAGATAGGTGTACGGTTTGCATGTCACATACCATATTCTCGGAAATCAATTTGGACGCACCCGATAGAACTCCTAGATCATGTGTGTCATATGGAATCTTGCTTCAATCTGTTTGGAGATAGTGTTAGTTTCGGTGTAAGATAGGTACACGGTTTGTGCCAAATACACCATAGGCTAAGAAACTATTTTGGACGCACGCGATGGTACTCCTAGGTGAAGAGGCTCAAGTGAAAGCTCGGTTCGATCTGTTTGGAGATAGTGCTAATCCTGATGCAATATAGGTGTACGGTTTGCATGGAACATACCATATTCTCGGAAATCAATTTGGACGCACCCGATAGAACTCCTAGATCATGTGTGTCATATGGAATCTGGCTTCAATCTGTTTGGAGAAAGTGTTAGTTTAGGTGCAAGATTGGTGCATGGTTTGCGCATAATGCACCATAGGCTCGGAAACCATTATGGAAGCACCCGATAATACTCCTAGATGAAGAGGCTCAAGTGGAAGGTTGGTTCGATCTGTTTGGAGATAGTGCTAATCATGATGCAAGATAGGTGCACGGTTTGCATGGAACATACCATATGCTCAAAAATCAATTTGGACACACCTGATGGAACTGTTGATGCACCCGATGGAACTACTAGATGAAGTGTATCGTATGGAATCTCGCTTCGGTCCACTTGGAGATAGTATTTATTTCGGTGCAAGATAGTTGCATGGTTTGTGCCTAGTGCACCACAGACCGAATCACAGTTTGCGCCTAATGCATCATAAGCTAAGAAACCATTTTGGATGCACCCGATGATACTCCTGGATAAAGGGGCTCAAGTGGAAGCTCAGTTTGCTTTGTTTGGAGATAGTGCTAATCTTGATGCAAGATAGGTGCACGAATGTGGGGGTATAAACCCCTATACCCTTACGGCTAGACTTGGGCTAGGAGGCTTGGCCCATCACGAAGACAGTTCGAGGCTTGATCTAACTGCTTGGAGTTTCACGCAAGGAAACAGGACGTGGAGATCAAGCCGGATTCTAGTCGGATAGAATAAGAATTGATATTGTACTATCTATGGCAATTGTAACCGACTAGGATTAGTTTCCAGATCTGTAACTCTACCCTTTGGACTATGGAAGCACCCGATGATAATCCTAGGTGAAGAGGCTCAAGTGAAAGCTCGGTTCGGTCTGTTTGGAGATAGTGCTAATATTGATGAAAAATTGGTGTACGGTTTGCATGGAACGTACCATATTCTCATAAATCAATTTGGACACACCCGATAGAACTCCTAGATCAAGTGTGTCATATGGAATCTCGCGTCAATCTGTTTGGAGACAGTGTTAGTTTAGGTGCAAGATTGGTGCATGGTTTGCGCATAATGCACCATAGTCTCAGAAACCATTATGGAAGCACCCGATGATAATCGTAGGAGAAGAGGCTCAAGTGGTAGGTCGGTTCTATCTATTTGGCGATAGTTCTAATCTTGATGCAACATAGGTGCACGGTTTGCATGGAACATACCATATGCTCAGAAATCCATTTGGACAAACCCGATGGAACTGTAGATGCACCCGATGGAACTACTAGATGAAGTGTATCATATGGAATCTCACTTCAGTCCAGTTGGAGATAGTATTAGTTTCGGTGCAAGATAGTTGCATGGTTTGTGCCCAGTGCACCATAGGCTCAGAAATCATTGTGGAAGTTCCCGATGGTACTCCTAGGTGAAGTGGCTCAAGTGAAAGCTCGGTTCGGTCTGTTTGGAGATAGTGCTAATCTTGATGAAAAATTGGTGTACGGTTTGCATGGAACGTACCATATTCTTAGAAATCAATTTGGACGCACCCGATAGAACTCCTAGATCATGTGTGTCATATGGAATCTCACGTCAATCTATTTGGATACAGTGTTAGTTTAGGTGCAAATTGGTGCATGGTTTGCGCACAATGCACCATAGGCTCAGAAACCATTATGGAAGCACCCGATAATAATCGTAGGTGAAGAGGCTCATGTGGAAGGTCGGTTCGATCTGTTTGGAAATAGTGCTAATCTTGATGCAAGATAAGTGCACAGTTTGCATGGAACATACCATATGCTAAGAAAACCATTAGGACGCACCCCAATAGAACTCCTAGATGACATGTGTCATATGGAATCTCGCTTTGGTCTGTATGGAGACAGAGTTAGTTTTGTTGCAAGATAGGTACACAGTTTGCGCCGAATGCATCATAGGCTAAGAAACCATTTTGGATGCGCCCGATGATACTCCTAGGTAAAGGGGCTCAAGTGGAAGCTCAGTTTGCTTTGTTTGGAGATAGTGCTAAACTTGATGCAAGATAGGTGCACGAATTGCATGGAACGTACCATATCCTTTGAAATATATTTGGAAGCACCCAATAGAACTGCTATATGACGTGTGTCATATAGAATCTCACTTCGGTCTCTTTGCAGATAGTGTTAGTTTCTATGCAAGATAGGTACACTGTTTGTGCCTAATGCACCATAGGCTAAGAAACTATTTTGGACGCACACGATGGTACTACATGGTGAAGAGGCTCAAGTGGAATCTTGGTTGTCTGTTTGGAGATAGTTCTAATCTTGATGCAAGATAGGTGCACGGTTTGCATGGAACATACCATATGCTCAGAAATCAATTTGGACAAACCCGATGGAACTGTAGATGCACCCGATGGAACTACTAGATGAAGTGTATCATATGGAATCTCGCTTCGGTCCAGTTGGAGATAGTATTAGTTTCGGTGCGAGATAGTTGCATGGTTTGTGCCCAGTGCACCATAGGCTCAGAAATCGTTGTAGAAGTTCCCGATGGTACTCCTAGGTGAAGAGGCTCAAGTGAAAGCTCGGTTCGGTCTGTTTGGAGATAGTGCTAATCTTGATGAAAGATAGGTGTACGGTTTGCATGGAACGTACCATATTCTCAGAAATCAATTTGGACGCACCCGATAGAACTCCTAGATCATGTGTGTCATATGGAATCTCGCTTCAATCTGTTTGGAGACAGTGTTAGTTTAGGTGCAAGATTGGTGCATGGTTTGCGCATAATGCACCATAGGCTCAGAAACCATTATGGAAGCACCCGATGATAATCCTAGGTGAAAAGGCTCAAGTGGAAGGTCGGTTCGATCTCTTTGGAGATAGTGCTAATCATGATGCAAGATAGGTGCACGGTTTGCATAGAACATACCATATGCTAAGAAATCCATTTGGACGCACCCCAATAGAACTCCTCGACGAAAGCTGGTCGACAGTCTACCTTGGGGTATACCCACGGTAGTAGTTTATCGGTAGACGGTGCGCAAACTACGAACTCGATGGTGACGCAAGACACAGGCAAGCTTTTTATCCAGGTTCGGCCGCCGAGTTGGCGTAATACCTACGTCCTGCGTCTGATTGTATTGATTTGTGTTGAGAGAATAATCTATCCTAGGGGGGTCCCTTGCCCCTCCTTATATAGTCCGGAGGGCAGGGTTACAGATCTGGAAACTAATCCTAGTCAGTTACAATTGCCATAGATAGTTCGATATCAATTCCTATTTCAAACCGACCAGAATCCTGCTTGATCTCCACGTCTTGTTTCCTTGCGCGAAACTCCAAGCTGTCGGATCAAGCCTTGAGCTTGTCTCGTAATGGGCCAAGCCTCCTGGCCCAAGTCTAGCCGTAAGGGTATAGGGGTTTATACCCCCACAGCTAGTCCCCGAGCACCATGTATTGTGAAGTAACACGCCATCTTGAGCTTCTTCGACCAATGAAACTTTGAAATCTTCAATCAGCATGAAAATTGCCCAGACAATTGCGACGGTATTTTGACCAAATCTAAACATATTTGATCAACTTCATCATAGAAGAGGTCAATTGTTCGAAGAATGCATGGTACTCTTGAGAAAAAATATCTCTTTTCCAGTGAAGTGTGCCCACTTTACTTTTTTGAAAAGTACGGATCCTAAAAAAAGCAAGCATATTCACCGCAAGGTGAAGTGTGCCCACTTAGTCCTCGAGCCTGGTAGTAGGTGACGTAGGCACGTGGTGCCACGGTCAAAAGAAAATTCCCCAAAGTAGTTTTGAAACTGAGATGCATCGCCAGATGCATCGTACCGATGTAGTCCCCGAGCTTGCTAGAAGGCGAAGTATGAGCCTTGTAGCAAGGTCTAAAAAAATTAAAATTATCCAGTCCCCGAGCATCTCATGCTCATTTACCATCGAATAGACTTATCAATTTGACGAGCTGGTCAACCAGTCCCCGGGTGTACAATGCTCGGAGATCGATACAGCCCGCTGATTCCCGAACTAATAGACCAGGCGACCAGTCCCCGAGCATCAAGCGCTCGGTGGTCGGTGCAGTCCCAACAAATTTGACGACCAGTCCCCGAGCATCAAGTGCTCGGTGGTTGGTGCATTCCTTGAAGTTCCGAGTTGATAGACTGGGCGACCAGTCCCCGAGCATCAACTGCTCGGTGGTCGGTGCAGTCCTTGAATTTCCGATTTTATAGACTGGGCGACCAGTCCCCGAGCATCAAGTGCTCGGTGGTCGGTGTAGTCCTTGAAGTTCCGAGTTGATAGACTGGGCGACCAGTCCCCGAGCATCAAGTGCTCGGTGGTCGTTGCAGTCCTCGGATTGTTGACTCTCTACCATTTTTTGTCTCCTTGTTTTGAAAAATTTTACCACATAAAAGTTGACGTGACGAGACCTCCTGACGGGATGTCAGATGGCTGCATGAAAAGTTGCGCCTGGCAACTGTGCAGCCGCCCTTTGCGCGGTTTGAGAAAAGGAAACCATCAATTTGTACGAAAACTCCGCCGCATTAATTGTCGATAATCATTGAAAACCGAAGCGCCGCGTCCGCCGTATGGCCCGCCCACTTCCCAAGAATGCAGGAAGTGGGATGGGTGGAGTTGCGGTTTATAAAATCCAGACATTAACCCAGCATTGCTTACCCTGCCATTGCCTTCAAGCTTTCCGCTCTCGCCTTCTTCAACCACCTGCACCCTCCTAGCTCGAAACCACTCCCGTATCTCCAATGGCGAAGAGCGACTCCAAGAAGAGGGCCGAGCTGATGGCCAAGGAATGGAAGAAATCCCGCAGCACCACAAAATCCCTCGGTGACCTCGTCGATATGGGGCTACTGCACAGCCCGGAGCTCGGTGGCTGGAGGGCGCCGGAGGGGGAGAGCTACCCCGACCCCCGCGCCGGTGAGATCGTAGTGTTCGAGGATTTCCTTAAGAGGGGTTTTGGGGTTCCTGTTCATCCTTTTCTTCAGGGTCTTCTTTTGTATTATGAGATCAGGATTTGCAATCTGCACCCGAACTCAATCCTTCTCATCTCCACTTTTATCCATCTGTGCGAGGCCTATGTTGGCATAGAGCCACACTTCGATCTCTTTCGTTATCTCTTTTGTTTAAGAAAGAAGGGAGCTGTTGGAGGCTCCAAGTTTGCAGGTGGAGTATACCTCAATCTTCGCGATGGGATGAAGAACCGTTATCTGCACTGTCCATGGAACACTTCCCTAACCGAATGGTACAGGAAGTGGTTCTACGTCAGGGAAGAACCGGGCAGCTCCACGTTCTGCGACGTGGGGTACATCCTCGAGAAGAGGGTAAGCTGGACCGACCGCCTAGAGTTCGACGGCCAAGTGGCGGACCTGATGAAGCTGATCGACTGGTCGCGCTTGGACGGGCTAGGCGTGGTCGGCAACTTTGTGTGTCGTCGGGTGATGCCCTGCCAGAAGAGGGTGCACTCGGTGTACGAGTACGCCGGAAGCCTCGACCCGACCAGGATGCGGCCTGAGGTCTTGGAGAAGGCAGAGGTGCAGCAGCTGTTGAACGAGCTGTTCAACTTTGCGGACGGGGGCTTCGTCCGTGGTAGTGATCGGGTGCAAGCCTTCAAGTTGGGGCGACCAGCACCTAAGGTATCTTACTGATTATTTTGCCTTAGCATTTGTTATTGTCTGCTGCCGACTTGTCTTTGTTACTTTTGCATATCGGAGATGTTGACCGGTGCGCAGTGTATGTGTCACTGGCACCTGGGATGGAGAATCCTGCGGGGGAAGATCCGCCGGAGGAAGACGCTGCTCGGTGTACTCGTTACACCAGCAGTGAGGAGGACCAGGCCCGCCCCGTCCCGACCACCGAGAAGAGAGTGGCGGGGAAAAGGCCGTTGGCAGCAGATCCTTCGCCTGCGCCGACGCTACAAGCAGAGAGCAGCCAAGTGCCAAAGCGCCGTCGGCTCGTCCGGATCACCGACGACGATGACGAGGAGGAGGAGGCCGCACCGTCGCTGATCCGAAGGCCTCGTAGCCGTCCGGACAGTGCACCGGCCACTACTGATCGGGTGGCCAGCGACCCTCCTGCGCCGCGCGTTACGGAAACGGGGGCGCAGGTGCCGACCGGCAGGGCTAGGAGGAGGTTCACCGCGGCCCATCGTCGATCAGACCTGTAAGTGTTCGACTTACGTACTTTGGCGATTTTTTGTTTTTTCTTTTTTTTTGTTGAAAATGCTACTTTGTTCCTTAGCGCAGCGTCGGACGTCAACCCCGACCACGTCGCCGGCCAGAGGGTGGCCGAGCTTGCTTGTGCCGCTGAGGACGCGGCGCCGCAGACCGCGGAGCAGCCTGCGGCGGCAGCTGTGCCTGAGAGCGCCGAGGAGCTTCCGGCCTCGACAAGGACTGCGGCGAGCAGCCCGACAAGGGTCGAGGAGGCTATGGGGACGCCTCCCCCGAGTAACGTCGCGGAAGGGGAGGGCAGAGCCCCGACCCCTCCCCCCGTCAGAGGGAGGGAGGTCCCAACGCCGCCCCGGGCAGGAGTCTCTTCGACCGCAGGCTCCCCGGGCCTGGTCCAAGGGCCGGTGATGCCTGCGACCACCACCGGGGGCGATGCAGCGGGCGAAGAAACCCAGGCGGCCTCCGACGATGAGGTGGAGGAGATTGAAGGTCGTCCTCGTGATGGCCGCCAACACGTATATGTGTGGCGCTAATGCGGGGACCACTTTATCGGGCACGAGGAGCTCGCGGCGACAGAAGAGGCCGCCAGAGTAGAGCGCGCGGCCAAGCGTCTCGTGGACGAAGTCAAGGTAAGTGATCCTTTGCACTGCCCGACACTTTTGTGTTGTCTTGCTGGGTCAACATATGTTCGTCTTGCAGGGCGCAATGAAAACGGCGAAGTACCGAAAGAGGTGCTTTGACCAAATAGAAGGTATTGTGGCCGAGAACAAGGCCCTGTCCGCGGAGGTGGACCGGCTGTGGTCGGAGGTTGGAGAAAGAGTGGCCGAGATGAGCGCCCAGGAGGAGCGTCATCTCGAGCTCGCTCGTCGTTTGGCCGACCAGTATCGGCAGCGAACAGGTCAGTCTCATACTTCGAGCCAGCTGTATATAGCCACATGGTTGACTTCACTGACCTCTTAATTGTTCATGTAGACTTGGAGGAGGAGGTCGCGCGCCTTCGGCAGGAGAAAGAGCAGCTCAGCCAAGAGCTTGCCGGGGCGCTGGACGCCGGGCGCCGAGCAGGGCAGGAGATGGGCCGGAGGGACCGGGAGTTGTCTGGTAATACGCGCCGCCCCCGTTATTTGCCGCTTATCGCTCTTTTCGATATGTTGAGACTAACGTCTTGCTTGATTTGCAGCACTCAAGGTGAACACCAAGAAGCACCTGGACGAGCTGGTCAAGGATCGGGACTCCTGGAAGGTTAATTGTTATAGGATTTGGAAAGGAGTAGCCCCGGTCCTGGATTTGATCAGCCGTGAGCTTCCGGAGAGCCAGCCCCACGCGCCGAGACTGACGCCAGTTGAAAAGGCGCAACGGGCGTGGGACTGGCTCCAGCAGTTCGTGAAGGACGCCGGGGAGTTTGCTGGCGCGCATATCCTCAGCATGGTGCACGCCCACTACCCCCTGGTCGACTTGTCCAGGCTGGAGAAAGGGTACCCCAAGGAAGTCGGCCCGCAGGAGGCGGACGAGCTTCGGGCTGGACTGCTAGACTTGTCGTCGACGGTGATCGGTGACATCAATCTATGCGGGACGGCCACTCCCCCCGACCAGCCGGGTTCGGACAGGTCAGCCAGGGAGTTGTCGGGGGTGTCCCTTGCCGGAGATGGGCGGTCGACGCCTGCGGTCTTGACCAGCCAGGCGCCGGTGGCCCCGACCCCTTCGTCCGGGCAGCAAGGCCAGGCGGGTGATCAGCCCGAGCAGTAGGCCTAGTAGGATAGTCTGTAGGGGTAGACTAGTGACCGCCCGTCAGGGTGTTTTATTGTAAACTTTGTATGTAAAGTTTGTAATAAAGTTTGATTTTGTCATGACCATGATTTTGAGCACTGTAAAGTTATCTGAGTGATGTATCACTGTGTTTGATCGGTAGTCGTTGAAAAATTTCCATCGCAGAGGACATTGTTATTCTTTGTCGCGAACTCTGCATGAAAACAAAGTATAGCCAAAAAGGAAAACTTTTATTATTTCCAAATACTAGAAACTTACAAGCAAAAGTTACTGAGACTTATGGATAAAAATGGCGTAGTTTGTCTATGTGCCAAGAGTTAGGCACTCGTGTCCCGTCTGGATGCGCCAGTCTATAAGATGTAGGTCGTGTGACTTCAGCTACCACAAATGGTCCTTTACAGGGAGTGGAAAGCTTGTGCATTCCCTCCTGGTTCGTTTTCCACCTGAGTACCAGGTCGCCGACCACGAAAGAACGGTCCTTGACGTTCCTGTTGTGGTATCGTCTGATTGCTGCAAGATACTTTGCTGTTCGGAGACATGAAGTTAGGCGCTTTTCCTCCATGCAGTTAATTTCGAGTTCCCTGGCATTGTCGGTTGTTGGCTAGTCGAAGTTTTCAATTCTAGGAGAACCGAAAGTTATGTCAGACGGCAGAACTGCCTCGGTGCCGTAAACCATGAAGTAGGGTGACACCCCCGTGTTCCGACTAGTCTGAGTTCGGAGGCCCCAGACCACAGCCAGTAACTCTTTCATCCATCGACCTGGTGCTCTGTCGTTCTCGGTGTACAGCCTTTTCTTTAGGGCGTCGATGATCATTCCGTTCGCGCGCTCGACTTGGCCATTTGCCCGTGGGTGACCTACTGACACGTATTTTATGACTATGCCCCTGTCATCGCAGAAGTCCCAAAATGTAGTGCCAGTGAACAGAGTGCCCAAGTCGGTGATTATACTGTTTGGGATCGCGAATCTATGTATGATTTGATTGAGGAACTCCACGGCCTTCTCGGAGGTTTCTTTGACCAATGGCATGTACTCGATCCATTTTGAGAATTTGTCGATTAATACGAAGACGAACTTGAAGTTGCCCGGGGCCGGTTTAAATGGCCCGATCATGTCGAGCCCCCAGCAGGCGAAAGGCCAGGATGACGGGATAGTTTGAATCTCATGAGCAGGTACGTGGGTCCTTTTAGCGAAGAACTGACATCCCTCACAGTGTCGGACCAGTTTTTCTGCGTCGTTGACCGCGGTTGGCCAGTAAAAACCTGCTCGGAACGCTTTCCCGACCAGCGTTCTGGAGGCGGCATGATTGCTGCAGGATCCGGCATATATGTCGTCTAGGAGCTTGATGCCATCATCTTGGGATATGCATTTGAGCAGCACTTCAGAACTTGCATTTTTTCGCATAAGTTTGCCGTCCACCAGTATGTAATTCTTTGACCGTCGAATGAGGCGCTCGTTCTCTGTTTTGTCCTGAAAGCCTGACCCATCCAATATATATTTGATGAACGGGGTGCGCCAATCACGGCCACTGGTTGTCGGAGTAGTATCGTCTATGAGCATTGCCTCCGTAGGTTGCTTTTAGACCAGCCTGTGCCCACGCTTGGCTCATGGATGTTCTGGACGAAAACACCTCGCGGGATCTGGGCCCGAGATGACCCTAACTTTGACAGCGCATCTGCTGCCTGGTTCTTATCCCAGACCACGTGGATGTATCCTATGCCGTAGAAGTTGGTTTCCCACTTGCGAATTTCTTTGCAATAGAGATCCATCTTCTCGTGGGTTGCGTCCCATTCCTTGTTGAGCTGGTTGATAACCAAGGCGGAGTCGCCATAGACATAGAGGCGTTTGACTCCCAACTCAACGGCTAGTCGTATGCCGTGCAGGCATGCTTCGTACTCGGCGACGTTGTTTGATGCTGGAAAGAGGATCCTAAGGACGTAACGCAGTTTGTCCTTATTAGGCGACACGAAAAGTATCCCAGCGCCAGCACCGTTGATGTTTAAGGACCCGTCGAAGAACATCAACCAGTGGTCGGAAACGTCGGGAACGGGAGGTTCGTTGAGATCCCTCTGCAATGAAATCGACCAGGGCCTGAGACTTGACTGTGGTGCGACTTTGGAATTCAAGGGAGAATGGGCATAATTCCATTGCCCATTTTACAATTCTGCCGTTGGCGTCTTTGTTGCGCAGAATGTCCCCAAGAGGGAAACTGTGGTCACCAAGACTCGATGACCGTCGAAGTAGTGCTTTAGCTTTCTCGACGTTATTAGAATGGCGTATATGAGCTTTTGTATTTGTGGGTATCTTGCCTTGGACTCGTTTAGGACTTCGCTTATGAAGTAAACGGGTCTCTGGACCTTGTAGACATGACCTGGCTCGTTTCGCTCGACCACTATTGCCGTGGAAACAACCCAGTCGGTTGCAGCAACGTAAAGAAGTAGGTCTTCATTGGGCTGAGGCGCTGTGAGAACGGGCGGCGAGGTGAGGAAAGTCTTGAGCTGGGTGAACGCAGCGTCAGCTTCCTCTGTCCAGGAAAATTTTTCCGACGCCTTTAAGAGTTTGAAGAAGGTTAGGCCTTTTTCTCCAAGTCGGGAGATGAAGCGGCTGAGGGCGGCCATGCATCCGGTAAGCTTTTGAATGTCTTTGACATTCTTGGGTGGTCGCATATCGAGCACTGCTTTGACTTTTGAGGGATTTGGCCATATGCCGTCGTGGCTGACGACGTTGCCGAGTAGTAGACCGGAGGGGACCCCAAAGATGCACTTTTTGGGATTGAGCTTCCACTTATACTTGTTTAGTGCTTTGAAGATTCGGTCTAAGTTGTCGATTAGGGTGTTGGCATCCCTTGTTTTGACGACGACGTCGTCTACATAAGCCTCGACGAGGTCGTCACGAATCTCGTCGTGGAGGCATTGCTGGATGGCCCTTTGATAGGTGGCCCCGGCGTTTTTGAGTCCGAAGGACATGGTCGTGTAGCAATATGCACCGAAAGGAGTAATGAAAGATGTTTTGATCTGATCGTCTTCCTTTAGCGAGATCTGGTGATAACCAGAGTAGCAATCTAGAAAAGAAAGGAGTTCGCATCCGGCCGTTGAGTCGAGCACCTCGTCGATGCGAGGGAGACCAAAAGGATCTTTAGGACAGTGTTTATTGAGGTCAGTGTAATCAACGCACATTCTCCATTCATTATTCTTTTTGCGTACAAGAACCGGATTGGCGAGCCAATCGGGATGATACACTTATTTTATGAATCCGGCTGCCAGAAGCCGTGTTATTTCTGTCCTAATAGCCTCCTTTTTGTCGCGAGCGAACCATCGCAGCTTTTGCTTGATGGGTCTTGCGGTCTTCGAGACATTTAAGGAGTGCTCGATCAGGTTTCGTGGGACGCCGGGCATGTCTGCGGGTTTCCATGCAAAACCGTTTACGTTGTCCCTTAGAAACCTGACGAGCACGTCTTCCTATTTAGGGTCCAGGTCGGCCCCGATGAGGGCCGTCTTCTCGGGGCTGCCTTCGACCAGCTGCACTTCCTTGTGCTCCTTGGATTTTGAGCTCTTCCTGGCGGTCTCCTGCTCGGGTAGTCGAAGCTGGTCGGGAGGTAGCTGTGCAGCTTGGGTTGCTGTCTCTGCCATGCGGATTGAGAGATCGATTGCTTCGGTGATCTTGAAGCTCTCCTCCTCGCAGGTATATGCAGTGTAGACATTGCCCCTGACGGTATATACTCCTAGGTGAAGAGGCTGAAGTGGAAGCTTGGTTTGGTCTCTTTTGAGATAGTGTTAATCTTGATGTACCATATGCTTAGAAATCAGTTTGGACACACTTGATAGAACTCCTAGATGATGTCTGTCATATGGAATCTTGCTTCGGTCCATTTGGAGATAGTGTTAGTTTCGGTGCAAGATAGGTGCACGGTTGGCACCTAATGGACCATAAGAAACCATTTTGGAGGCACCTGGTGGTACTCCTTGGTGAAGAGGCTCAAGTGAAAGCTTGGTTCAGTTTGTTTAGAGATAGTTCTAATCTTGATGCAAAATAGGCGCACGGTTTGCATGGAACGTACCATATACTCAGAAACCAATTTGGACACACCCGATGGAACTGCTAGATGCACCTGATGGAACTAATAGATGAAGTGTGTCATATGGAATCTCAGTTCAGTCTAGTCGGAGATAGTATTAGTTTCGGTGCAAGATAAGTGTGTTGTTTGTGCCCTGTGCACCGTAGGCTTAGAAACTGTTGTAGAAGTTCCCGATGGTACTCCTAGGTGAAGAGGCTCAAGTGAAAGCTTGGGTTGCTGTCTCTGCCATGCGGATTGAGAGATCGATTGCTTCGGTGATCTTGAAGCTCTCCTCCTCGCAGGTATATGCAGTGTAGACATTGCCCCTGACGGTTAGGACGCCTTTCTCCGTGGGCATTTTAAGGACCAGGTATGAGTAATGTGGGACTGTCATGAACTTTGTTAGCGATGGTCGGCCCAGTATAGCGTGGTAAGTTCCATCAAAGTCGGCGACCACAAAGTTGACAAACTCTGTTCGAAAGTGGTCGGACGTGCCGAATTGGACAGGCAGTGTTATCTGTCCAAGTGGCACTGAACTCTGGCCTGGCAGGACTCCCCAGAATTGAGCATCGTAGGGTTTGAGCTGTGCAGGAGATATCTTGAGAGCAGGCAGGCTGTTACGGAAAAGGATGTCGATGGAGCTTCCTCCATCCACGAGCACCCGCTCGAATCTGATGCTGTTGATGCAAGGGTCCAAGATTAGAGGGAAACGACCCGGTTCCGGGATAGCGGCCCACTGATCCTTTCTGCTGAAGGAGATTTCCCTGTGCGACCAGGGAGGAAATTTTGGATCGGCGATCAGACCATCAGTGCTGTCTATGTTGAGCCAGGCTCTCTTTAAGAGCTTTCTTTCTCGTTTAGACTCGATAGAGACCTTGCCTCCGAAGATGGAATGGACCACGTCAGTAGGACTGACATACAGTGTCGTGGGTCCCTATCCTGGTCTTCGTCCTTGTCTTCGTGGTCGCGCCCATCTTGTTTCCTGTTTTTCTTGGAGGGATCGTCTTGAGCAGCCCGCCGCGTATAGATGCTTTTGAGGACGCGACATTCTTCCATGGTGTGGTTGGATTTTGGATGCAGTTGGCATGGTCCCTTCAACGTCTTGTTGTAGTCTTCTTGGTAATCCCGCCGTCCGTTGGGGCGCTTGACCTTATTCACCTCGTGGTCGTGATCGCGAGGGTGCTTGCCTCTGAAATTGCCGCGGTTGTCGCGGCGCCTGTCCCAGCCCTCTCTGTGGTCCCGGTTATCGGGGCGGCGATGGTTCCTGTTGTCGAAGCGGCCGCGACTATCGTCACGCTGAGAAGGCTAGTCGGGACCTCTGGTGTCATCTCGGATGAGTTTTTCTGCGTCATCGGCGTCGGCATAATTTTTGGCCGTGGCGAGGAGCTCTGTCATCGTTGTTGGCCTTTTGCGCAGTAGCTTGTTCCTCAGTGCTTCGTGGAAGCGCAGCCCCTTGATGAAAGCAGAGATAGCCTCGTCGTGGGAAATCTTCGGGATCTTAAGGTGCATATCCGAGAATCGTCGGATGTAGTCGCGCAGAGGTTCCTGTTGTCGATGAAGGCTTGGCGTAGTTCTTCCCAGGAGTCGAAAGAGTCCTCAGGCAGGCCTAGGAGCCACTAGTGACCAGCCTGGTCGATGACTACTAGAAAGTAGTTGGCCATGACGTGCTCATCTCCTGCTGCTGATCGGACGGCGATCTCGTAAAGAGTGATCCAGTTCTCCGGGTTTTCCTTGCCGTCATATTTTTTGAGTTTCTCAAGCTTGAAATTTCGCGGCCACACGACCTGGCGGAGGTGTGAAGAGAACTGCTTCAGGCCCGGGGGGCCGTGCGTTGCATCGTACTCAATACGACGCAAGTTTTCGTGAACTGCTCTCTCCGTGGCGCGCCTGTTGATACGGTCCCGGGCGTCTTTGGGAGGGATGTTGTATCGAAGATCCCTATACTGGTTTACTTCTTGACCACGCCTGCGATTCTGCTCGTGGTGACCGCCAGTATCCCGACCGCCGTCGTCGCGCCGTGAATCTTTTCGATGATTGTCGGGGGAACGGCTGCGGTGGTGCCTGTTGGGCTGCGGTGAGCTCCGGCTGCGGTGAGTCTGGTCGGAGGTGGCCTCCGTATAGGAGACGGCTTGGACTCTTTTGAGCAGAGTGGCTGTCTGTCCCATTGCGGCGATCAGATGTGCCCGAACGCTGGTTCGGACGCCCTGGCACTCGGGAGTATCAGGAAGCCGATCTAAATTGGCCATGGCGACAGCCACATTGGCGCTTGGCGTTTTATAAACTGGTTGATCCCCGACCATGTTGAAAGCGTCGCTGAGATTATGCGGCGGGATTTGGCGTTCCTCGTCCGCGAGTCGTCGGGCGCGATCGGCGTTACGCTATTCGCGGAGCTGCCTCTGCTCGTCTGTTTCTCCATCAACGACTGGCTCGTCGGCGCTGATATTGAAAACAATGTCTCCTCGCCGGGGTGGGAAGACCAAGAAACGAGAGAAGCCCGGAGGATGTGAAGGCAAATCCAGGTCGTAGTCCTCGTCTTCGGAGTTTATGACTTCGGTGGGGACGGAACCAGTGCTCGAATTTGTGCTGGAAGCCTGGCCATCCTGTGGTTCTCGGATCGTCACCATGTTGACGTAGTGACGAGCAGGTCGACCGTTCCACTTTGGCAGCCAACCCACTTTGTTGAAAAGGGATTGGATGTGCCGTGAGTAGAGAGAGGCCGAGTTGTTCAGACCGCAAGGATAATCTTCCTCCAGGTTCGCCTTGAGCTTGACGGATCGTCCTGAGGGAGTTGAGGTTATCGTCAGAGACGTTCCCAGCCGTTCGTGTGTAATGACACGAGTTGGCCGGTGGGATTTGAAAAAATCCGTTGGGGCGGCTTGATCAGGCTGGCGCAAGATTCCATCTACTAGTTGGGAAGCTTCAAGTAGCTTGGAATCGGCGCGATCAAGTGCTTGGAGAAGGTCCGAGCAGTCGATCTTCTTCCCCTTGTAGAGCGGGAGCGGTGGTCGGGCGCTCGGTGCCGTCATCCGAGTGGTCGGAGCCGACGTGATCCCAGATTGGATCTGGGTTCCTTCCGAAACCGTGGTCGTGAGACCACCGCCGCGCGTCGTCCACGTGATCTGGCCGACGGTGAACGTGAGGCCTTCAGGCACGGCCGCGGAAGCTGGAATCGTGACCATCTTGTTCGCCGGAGAAGTTGTACGCACACCCCCTACCTGGCGCGCCACTGTCGACGAAAGCTGGTCGGCAGTCTACCTTGGGGTACACCCACGGTAGTAGTTTATCGGTAGACGGTGCGCAAACTACGAACTCGATGGTGACGCAAGACACAGGCAAGCTTTTTATTCAGGTTCGGCCGCCGAGTTGGCGTAATACCTACGTCCTGCGTCTGATTGTATTGATTTGTGTTGAGAGAATAATCTGTCCTAGGGGGGTCCCTTGCCCCTCCTTATATAGTCCGGAGGGTAGGGTCACAGATCTAGAAACTAATCCTAGTCGGTTACAATTGCCATAGATAGTTCGATATCAATTCCTATTCTAACCGACCAGAATCCTGCTTGATCTCCACGTCTTGTTTCCTTGCGCGAAACTCCAAGCTGTCGGATCAAGCCTTGAGCTTGTCTCGTAATGGGCCAAGCCTCCTGGCCCAAGTCTAGCCGTAAGGGTATAGGGGTTTATACCCCCACACATGTGTCATATGGAATCTCGCTTTGGTCTGTTTGGAGACAGAGTTAGTTTTGGTGCAAGATAGGTACACAGTTTGCGCCTAATGCATCATAGGCTAAGAAACCATTTTGGATGCGCCCAATGATACTCCTGGGTAAAGGGGCTCAAGTGGAAGCTCAGTTTGCTTTGTTTGGTGATAGTGCTAATCTTGATGCAAGATAGGTGCACGAATTGCATGGAACGTACCATATCCTTCGAAATATATTAGGAAGCACCCAATAGAACTCCTAGATGACGTGTGTCATATGGAATCTCACTTTGGTCTCTTTGCAGATAGTGTTAGTTTCTGTGCAAGATAGGTACACGGTTTGTGCCTAATGCACCATAGGCTAAGAAACTATTTTGGATGCACACGATGGTACTACATGGTGAAGAGGCTCAAGTGGAATCTTGGTTCTGTCTGTTTGGAGATAGTTCTAATCTTGATGCAAGATAGGTGCACGGTTTGCATGGAACATACCATATGCTCAGAAATCAATTTGGACAAACCCGATGGAACGGTACATGCACCCGATGGAACTACTAGATGAAGTGTATCATATGGAATCTCGCTTCGGTCCAGTTGGAGATAGTATTAGTTTCGGTGCGAGATAGTTGCATGGTTTGTGCCCAGTGCACCATAGGCTCAGAAATCGTTGTGGAAGTTCCCGATGGTACTCCTAGGTGAAGAGGCTCAAGTGAAAGCTCAGTTCGGTCTGTTTGGAGGTAGTGCTAATCTTGATGAAACATAGGTGTACGGTTTGCATGGAACGTACCACATTCTCAAAAATCAATTTGGACGCACCCGATAGAACTCCTAGATCATGTGTGTCATATGGAATCTCGCTTCAATCTATTTGGAGACAGTGTTAGTTTAGGTGCAAGATTGGTGCATGGTTTGCGCATAATGCACCATAGGCTCAGAAACCATTATGGAAGCACCCGATGATAATCCTAGGTGAAAAGGCTCAAGTGGAAGGTCGGTTCGATCTGTTTGGAGATAGTGTTCATCTTGATGCAATATAGGTGCACGGTTTGCATGGAACATACCATATGCTAAGATAACCAATTGGACGCACCCCAATAGAACTCCTAGATGACATGTGTCATATAGAATATCGCTTTGGTCTGTTTGGAGACAGAGTTAATTTTGGTGCAAGATAGGTACACAGTTTGCACCTAATGCATCATAGGCTAAGAAACAATTTTGGATGCACCCGATGATACTCCTGGGTAAAGGGGCTCAAGTGGAAGCTCAGTTTGCTTTGTTTGGAGATAGTGCTAATCTTGATGCAAGATAGGTGCACGAATTGCATCGAACGTAACATATGCTTCAAAATATATTTGGAAGCACCCAATAGAACTCCTAGATGACGTGTGTCATATAGAATCTCACTTCGGTCTCTTTGGAGATAGTGTTAGTTTTGGTGCAAGATAGGTACATGGTTTATGCCTAATGCACCATAGGCTAAGAAACTATTTTGGATGCACGTGATGATACTCCTTGGTGAAGAGGCTCATGTGGAATCTTGGTTCTGTGTGTTTCGAGATAGTTCTAATATTGATGCAAGATAGGTGCACGGTTTGCATGGAACGTACCATATGCTTAGAAATCAATTTGGACAAACCCGATGGAACTGTAGATGCACCCGATGGAACTACTAGATTAAGTGTATCATATGGAATCTCACTTCGGTCTAGTTGGACATAGTATTAGTTTTGGTGCAAGATAGTTGCATGGTTTGTGCCCAGTGCACCATAGTCTCAGAAACCGTTGTGGAAGTTCTCGATGGTACTCCAAGGTGAAGAGGCTCAAGTGAAAGCTCAGTTCGGTCTGTTTGGAGATAGTGCTAATCTTGATGAAAGATAGGTGTACAGTTTGCATGGAACGTACCATATTCTTATAAATCAATTTGGACGCACCCGATAGAACTCCTAGATCATGTGTGTTATATGGAATCTCGCTTCAATCTGTTTGGAGACATTGTTAGTTTAGGTGCAAGATTGGTGCATGGTTTGCGCATAATTCACCATAGGCTCAGAAACCATTATGGAAGCACCCGATGATAATCCTAGGTGAAGAGGCTCAAGTGGAAGGTCGGTTTGATCTGTTTGGAGATAGTGCTAATCTTGATGCAAGATAGGTGCACAGTTTGCATGGAACATACCATATGCTAAGAAATCCATTTTGACGCACCCCAATAGAACTCCTAGATGTCATGTGTCATATAGAATCTCGCTTTGGTCTGTTTGTAGACAGAGTTAGTTTTGGTGCAAGATAGGTACACAGTTTGCGCCTAATGCATCATAGGCTAAGAAACCATTTTGGATGCGCCCGATGATACTCCTGGGTAAAGGGGCTCAAGTGAAAGCTCAGTTTTATTTGTTTGGAGATAGTGCTAATCTTGATGCAAGATAGGTGCACGGTTTGCTTGAAACATCCCATATGCTCAAAATCCATTTTGGACACTCCCCAAGAAACTGTATATGCACCCGATGGAACTACAACATGAATTGTATCATATGGAATCTCGCTTTAATCCAGTGGGAGATAGTATCATTTTCGGTGCAAGATATGTCCATGGTTCGTGCCCAGTGCTCCATACGATCAGAACCATTGCGAAAGTTCCTACTGATACTCCTACGTCAAGAGGCTCAAGTGAA